>NC_058403.1:111735154-111927076 GCF_002201575.2 Neomonachus schauinslandi
CTTCCTTCCTTCCTTCCTTCCTTCCTTCCTTCCTTCCTTCCTTCCTTTCTTTTCCTTTTCTCTTTCTTTCTTTCTTTCTTTCTTTCTTTCTTTCTTTCCTTTCTTTCTTTCTTTCTTTCTTTCTTTCTTTCTTTCTTTCTTTCTTTCTTTCTTTCTTTCTCTCTCTCTCTCTCTCTCTCTCTCTCTTCTTTAGTGAGGAGGAGGAGGTAAATAGTCCTCTGAGAACCATATAAAGCTCTGCTTCCAGATTGCAATGGCCAGGGAGCATGGTCATCACCTTTGGCATTCTTCTCTAATTTTTTACCCTTGGTGTTTTTCCTTTTCCTTGCTTGGCTGGGAGAATTATGAGCTCCTTAGGAAAGAATGCTGTGCTTTCCCTGTTGGCCCTGCTGTGGGGCAAACATTCAAAAAATGTTAACTGTAAATATCTGTGTTAAGAGTGCCCTCTTCTGGTATACCCTATTTGTCTTCAACTGCCATTTCCCTGACAATGCTGCATTTTTAGGCTTAATTATCTTTTTCATTAAATTGGCAAAGGAAGAAAGCAAAAGGTAGTGTTGGGGATAAATTAATTTTACCCATTGTTTCTAGAACTTTCTTCCACAGTCCTAATCCTTTTTTGGCCATGGTCTCTGAATCTTCTGACCCAATCTTTCTTTGGAATTTACACTTAACCTTTTATTAATTTGGAAAAAAAGGTAAAAATGGCAGCAAATCAAACATGGAAGGGGTGCTGATACAATTCATTAGCTCTCTTTTCTGCCTCTGTTTCTATGTTATTTATTGAGGGACAAGCATTTTCCTAAGACCTTCAGGATCCTAAATGAGTAAGATACAGTCCTTGCCTTTGCTGAGTTTGGTGGTAGGAAAGATGGATGAGTAAACATAAAAGTATAACACCAGGTGACCAAAGACTGGGATGTGAACAATAAAGTGGGTGGTCACAGGGGCATATGATTTAATTTCTTTGATTATTCGAACCCAAAGGTGAAAAAAATGAATGCCTCCCTGACCCAACTTATTTCTCCTAGCAATCACATTTCTTGGTGCACTGGAGCTCAAGATTCTGTAAACAAATCATGATAGGTTTACTATATTTCTATGTTACTAATCTCACAAAGTGATTTGGGATCTGAAGGGGATATATAAGTACATGCTCAGTTTTCTCCTAATTTTTTTCTTCTATGTTCAATGGAAACATTTTCCTTTTATAACTTGAATATTTGGAGAAACTCTATACCTCTAGCTTCAACAAATTAAATATTGCTTTAAATTGCAGAGTACCAGTGTACAATAAAAAAGGTTATGTGTGGGTTTTGCTAGAAAACATAGTTTTGATAGAAATTCTTTTCCCCCATATAAAGGGAGAGTTATCTTTTTTTTTAAAAAGATTTTATTTATTTATTTGACACAGAGAGAGTGAGAGAGAGAGAGCATAAGCAGGGGGAGTGGCAGGCAGGCAGAGGGAGAGGCAGGCTCTGTGCTGAGCAAGGAGCCCGATGTGGGACTCGATCCCAGGACCCCGGGATCATGACCTGAGCCGAAGGCAGACGCTTAATGACTGAGCCACCCAGGCGCCCAGGAGAGTTATCTTTAATGAGACCCTCCAAAATTTGTTCTTTACAGAGGAGAGGATCGCACCCCTCCTGGTCTCCTGTGACATTTATCCATTGGCTTTAACCCACGATCTTGTATATATGGAGCTCTGAATGTTACCCAGGGTCCCAATGACCTTTACCCTTTACCCTTTTATTTTGATTTAGTTGGAAAATGTATTAATGTCTTTCTTATAGGACAGCGATCTCTAGGACTCTTATTTTGGGTCCCTTTGCTTCTGTCACTCATCCCGCACTCTGTCCAAAAATATCTTCTAAACTCAAGAATTCCTAAGAGGATCTTAGAGAAGTATCCACAATGTCCTTAGGTGATACCCTGAGAAACACTGATTTCTGGCATCGTCTTGGTGATTTAAAATAAAAACCTCAAGTGGACTTGGAGGAATACAGAAGCTCAACGTACCTTTGAACCTGCTTGGTCCTGAGCCTGTCTCAGTGATCCACTATGGCTGGAGGCATGAGGGCTGGGCATAAACACGCATGGTAGGCAACTGAGCCTTTCAATTCTGTTTACCTTTTCTTTTTTCTTTTTGGTGGGGACAGAGGTGCTTAGTCAAAAACAGAAGTGAAACCCAATACTCAAAATGGCAGTGAGAAATAAACAGAGGTGAGGGAAGTAGCAAGACAGAGGGACAGGGTGAGGGCACTCGAGTTCCATTGGCTCTATCACTCATGGGCTATGTGTCCTAGAGCCAGCCATGTATGTGCTCAGGGCCTCATTTTCCCTACTCCAAAGTGATCAGTGCTTCTTGTAGGAGGTTCAGGGAGGATGAGGAAGAAGAGAGGGGGTGAAATACTTGGGGCTTAGGGTTCTTACCCCTGTTTCTTTTCTTTCTTTTTTTTTTTTTTAAAGATTTATTTGTTTGACAGAGAGAGACACAGCGAGAGAGGGAACACAAGCAGGGGGAGTGGGAGAGGGAGAAGCAGGCTTCCCGCCGAGCAGGGAGCCCGATGCCGGGCTCGATCCCAGGACCCTGGGATCATGACCTGAGCTGAAGGCAGACACTTAACGACTGAGCCACCCAGGCACCCCATCTTACCCCTGTTTCAACATGAGTAGCTCAGTTTTACTCTATTTTATGTATTTGGCTTTATCCTAAGATCTTGTGTGAAGAAGGCAAAAGTTTTTTTTTTTTAAAGATTTTATTTATTTGAGAGACAGCGAGAGAGAGAGAGAGAGAGAGAGAGAGAACATGAGCAGAAGGAGGGGCAGAGGGAGAGGAACAAGCAGTCTCCACGCTGAGCAGGGAGCGGAAGCAGGGCTCAATCCCAGGACCCTGAGATCATGACCTGAGCCAAAGGCAGACACTCTTAATTGACTGAGCCCCCCAGGTGCCCCAAGACAGCGAAAGATCTTTGATCCATCAAAACAAAACAAAACAAACACCTTTTGAAAAACGTTAGACTAGATGATTTCCAAATTTCCTGCTAGCTTTAGAATTCTAGGAGAGTCATAGCGGTGGTATTTGTTGTTTTCCTGCCCAGTATCAATGACGACTTCCTTCTGATTTTCCTTCAGTCATCCTGTGACTATGATGACAAAGCCCGAAGCTGCCAAAGGCCACCACAGAGAGCTTAGGCATCAAGCCAGTCCAAAGGCAGCTAAACAGAGGTGGATCCTGGTGGCAGCCTTTAATTTCAGGATGAAGCCTCACCTGTGGCTATACTGTCTTCCAGGGTTATCAGTTACATGAATCAATAAATTTCACCCTGCTTTGGGGTTAAGCCTTTAGAATTGAATTTTTCTGTCACTCACAACCAAAAAAATCTAATTGGATCAGATAGCGTTTAAAAGATAGTCAACAAATGTTTATTGAAATGTCATAGAGGACCAAACCGCAAATGCTTGAGATAGAAATCAACGAACTATTTCTGTCAGCAAAAACCTTAACTTTAGCATGCTGTCCTTTGTGTATGGAAACCAGTCCTGATTTGCTATCAATAGAACATTTCCTTTGACTTGTTTACTTAACTAGTGATAAAAACTCTTACTCAGGAAACAATTAAGTGGATAGTTTTGGTCTCGCTAACATGTTTAGAGCATCTGAACTCATGTGGAGGTAGATAAATCTACCAAATTTGAAACCAATAAAAGCAGATAATTGCAAAATTACAAAGCACACTGAAGGAAACAGGGCTAAACTCATTCTCCTATACTGCTTTGTGACAGTGTACATTGTAACAACTTTTAAGGACAATTTGACAGTATTACCAAAAGCCTTAGAACTGTGGCCCCACTTCAATTTGGCAATCCCACTTCCGGAAATTTATCCTAAGGAACTAACTGTGGATAGACACAAAATCTTAGATACAGAGATGTCCATTAGTGCATTGATAACGAAAGCATAAACATACACACACACACACACACACACAGGCTTGAATGCATGGAAGAAAACATTCTAATGTCAAGCAGTATGGGACTAGTTAACTATGTATGGCTTATCTGCACAATGGAACCCCATTATTCCCATTTAAAATGACACAGATGAATACTGTCACAAACAACTCTTGTTGATATATTATTAGGTAAAATAGATTCTCAAACAGTATGTATAGTACACTCTTGTATTTGTAAAAAAACATCTGTGTACATATATAATGGATATTAATTTGGGCTAAGAAATGATACAGTCCTTTGTTCAGGAAAGTAAAAAATCGCTCTGCTAGCAGCTGGATCATGATGTTGCCAAGTGGAAATTAACAATGTTTAAAGAATATAAACAAAGCTGTACAACGCCATTCGGACCATGTTTGGAACAAGATAAAGACAAAGCCACTCTACAACCTAAAATATCTCTTCTAACACAGATGACTGCTACTTTCTTTCTTTTTAAACTGATGACAACTCTCCCCCACTTCAGTTTTTTCAAGGTGAAAATTAAGATAGTTATTACCATATTCCCTTTCTTCTTGACAGAATCCAGTCCAGATTTGACCCCTGCTGCTCTAATGTCTCCTTAAACGTATCCATAAAAAACCCAAATGCCCTAAGAAGCCCCTCTCAACTCCCTTTTTGGTGTCTCCGGCCAATGGGCTTCAACAGTTCTAAAGGAGATAAATTGGGCCCCTCCCACTCACCAGAACTGGCTGGAAACTCCATCTCAGTTGAGTTTTAACATGGTGTCCAGCAAACAGAGGGGCTACAACTGCTTAGGGCTCTGTGGGAGCCACTGGGTTGCTTACTGTCCTTTTTCTAAGATGTCAGCTTCTTTTCCTTCGCCA
The DNA here is from genome assembly GCF_002201575.2 of Neomonachus schauinslandi. Taxonomy (NCBI): domain Eukaryota; kingdom Metazoa; phylum Chordata; class Mammalia; order Carnivora; family Phocidae; genus Neomonachus; species Neomonachus schauinslandi. The sequence continues at coordinate 111,739,996 of NC_058403.1, forward strand.
AGCTGGGCACAAGGATCTTATGCTGTAGGATAAGGCCAAAAATCTGGTGTTCAATCCCTCTCCTGCAGAAGCCAGGTCACTATGTGAGGGCTGTCTGGGGGTGGGGTGGGGCATGGGTCTTCCCCTTTTGAAGAACCCACTGCCACTGGCCTCCTCCCTAGGGAACCTCCTGTCCTGGTTCAGACATCCTCCACTCAGCACCAGCCTCCTTCTGGGTAGGTGAGGCTTCGCTTTCTAGTGCCTCCTAGCTTCCATTTCCAGCTCTGCAACGGAAGTGTGTCAAGTGCTGGGTTAGAAATGAAGGAGAATAAAGAAAGCACCCCTCATTCTTTTCTAGTACTGAGTTCAGCACACATCAATCTGTGAATAATATCCTGGCACACATTCTAGAAAGTGTTTGGAATATATATCCTAAAGGGTTAAAAGTAAGTGTCTCTACAGTTGTATTATGGACCTTTCAAAATGTTTATTTATCTTACCTTTTCTTTCTAATTTTTCTTGCATGAACATTTGTTTTCAAAGTAAGAAAAAAAAGTATGTCATTTATTATTATTTTTTAAAATATTTTATTTATTTGACAGAGAGAGACACAGCGAGAGAGGGAACACAAGCAGGGGGAGTGGGAGAGGGAGAAGCAGGCTTCCCTTCGAGCTGGGAGCCCGACGTGGGGCTTGATGACCTGAGCTGAAGGCAGACGCTTAACGACTGAGCCACCCAGGCGCCCTATGTCATTTATTTTTAACTAATGAAAGGGAAAAGCAGAGAATAAGAAGAAATGAGGAGAAAGGAAGAAACCAGGGCCAGCTGCCATGAAGGTATGGGAGTGTTAACCCAGCACTAGCACAAGACAGCCCTGGAGGTTGGTATTCTCTGGAATTCTGGAGTCAAGGCATCCACTTTTTGGCTCTAATTTGTACTTGTGAGAATATTTTAAGTGGCTTTTTCATCCTCTGTTTATCAGTGAATACAAAGTAGCACCATGGAGGTGGTAGAGGGTAATGGGACTTCCCAACTGGGGAGAAATGTCTTTTGAAGGGGAAATGGCATGATGGGTTCTACCCCTGGTTTTATATTAGAATGACCGATTCCTGGACCCCACCTCCAGTGATTTGTTTGGTTACTGATTAAAAGAAGGAGAGGGTGGGTGAAGAATGGAACAATACAAAATTCTCCTATTCATAATTGTCCTCAGGGCCCTCTTTGTAAGGAAAGGTGGGACCAGAGATTCTTTCTTTCAGTCAGCTTTTTCTCAGGTATGGCAGGTGTACCCCATTGGTACACAAACTATGCATACTGCTACGGAGAAAAGCATTTTAAAACAGTTATTAATGATGTATATTTATTATATTGTGTACTAGAAAAACTGTACATCAAAATCATGATTTTATAGTAGTGATAAAACTAAAAAAATGAAATCCGTTTATGCAAAAATGCAAGCCAGTTGATATACACATATTAGGTCAATTGCAGAGTAGGTGATACATGGATATGGCCGAAATCAAGATAGTATGCATGTCTTTAGACTGGGAAATACTGGCAAAAGTTGCTTTCCGAGACCTTTCTGCAAGACGTGAGCTTTGGGCAGCGATTCGGAGCAGTGCTTCCAAACATTGGACTGAAAATATGTGGGGCTGGCTGAGAGCTTGTGGAAAAAGAGATTCCAGGTCTCTGCCCAGAGATTTTAGTTCAGGAGATCTGGGATAGGTCCCAGGACTGTGTCTTTTCATGAAGCTTTCCTGGTGGTGCTGGTGAAGCCCTTTGGGGACCTTGAAGTGGGGAGCGATACCTCTTCGGGCCTGGAAGAGTGGTAATTCTTCAAGATAATTAAACTTATTTTAACTATTTGCTGGCTGTGAAGCCTATCCACTATCGTTGACTGTCATCAGCATGGCTTTGTAAACTTTTAATTTTTAAACTGTGCCTCTGGGTCTCTGCATTGAAAGCGTGTGTGAAAATTAAAATACACACAAGTGAGCACACTCTACCCCTGCCAAAAACACATTTTAATCTGATTTAACCAACTAAACAAACAGGAGTGAATTATGCCATTAGGCTCAACAGGGCTGCTAGAGCAAACCAACTGCAGGGTGCAGACCAAGCATGGAAGTAACAAAGTGCATGTTTCTCGTGGAAAGGAGACTCTCAGGTGGGAGCTGTTTCATGGCAAATTGATGTTTACTCAGTGAGTTTCAGAGGAATCATGGTGAGGCAGCTGGGACGGAGGCACTGGGTGGGAGCACTCTGGGATGGAAACCCTGCATTGGGGCTGGCCAGAGTCCGGTGAGAAGGCGATGGAGAGGAGTGTGGGAGAGGAGGGGTTAAAAACTGGAAAGCTGCAATCAGGCCAGGAGGGGATGAAAGACTAACAAAGCAGAGAACACTGGAGGGGCACAGAGATGTCATTGAAGGGCTGCTAAAGTCCTCCTCCTGAAGAACTGCAAATAGTTGTAGGGGTGGGGAGATGCAAAATATGATCCCAGAGGCCATTTGGGAAGTAGAATGAATTCTTTTATGAAATCATTAAAAGCAAATACACCTCAGGTGCCTGGGTAGTTCAGTCCGTTAAGTGTCTGACTCTTGATTGATTTAAGCTCAGGTCCTGATCCCAGGGTTGTGAGACCAAGCCCCGCATCAGCTCTGGGCTCAGTGGGGTATCTGCTTGGGATTCTCTCTCCCTCTGCCCCCTCTCCCTGCTCACACGCACGTGCTCTCTCTCTCTCTCTCTAAAATAAATATTAAAAACTGTTTAAAAAAAGAGCCAATACACCTCTATGTCGTTACAGCAAGTGAATATCTTGGATTTCTTGTAGCAGTCCTAAGTTCAATGGCTCTATTTTACGGTCCAACTGGGTGTTAGGTCATATGTCCTGATTTTAGGGTGAGGAAAAAATGGGAAAAGGATCTGGGGATAGAAGCTCTTCCAGATGGCCCTGCTCCAGTGTTAGTTGGGACGTATGAATTGCAGAAACTCACAGACTGGGGGCAAGAGTGGGTACCTGGACCTCAAGCAAAGGGGCCAATTGCCAGAGGCCAGGCCACTCAGCAGGGTTTCCAGAGGTAGTAGCCACTGTTTTTTACCTGCTTCCAATCCAAAAAGTCCCACTCACAGATTCTTAGTCAAATTTGAATTGTTCTCTTTGTCTAATGGGAAATTTTCATACCATGCTGAGAAACTTGGGACACAGATTTGTCTTATTTCTTTTACTGTTGCCTTTCTTATCAGTTTCTTCATACATACATACTTTTAAAACTAGTTCCAGGCTTTCAGTCCCCTTTTGCCCTTGTTCTTACAGAGCCTGATGTTACAGGATTTTGGATGCAATTTTCAAAGACATTGGCGTTATGGTCGCTTGGTGATATTGTGGAGTAATTTTATAAACTAAATTAATTAGACTGGGGGTGGGGAGGAGATAGAAAATAGAGCTTAGCAAAGTTTTTCCACTAGGTGTCACTCTTGATCCAATTAAAACCGCTAGCGGCGTTTATAAATAGAAGTATATCTATAAAACATCCATTTCCTTGGTTACGTAAACATGAATAACAAAATGTCCCCACCTGTGTCTTCTGAAGTCCTTCCCTGGTGATCTGTGTCATAAAAGGCGACCATACATATATTGTCTGGAGGACTAATTCCTATCACAGCCACTTCTGTTGTAAAACTGGCGGGGTGCAGCCTGGCCGCTGGAGTCGGAGCCTCAATTCACCGATTGTTTTTTATGTCACAGGACCCAGCCCCTTCGGGGACCACACTGGAATCTCCTGTGACTAGAGCTAATGCTTCCAAAATGCCGCATGTCTGCTTGCTGCTCCCAGAAGTGCTGTGTGCGGGTCTCCCCGGGCGGCACCTTCGCCGGCTGCACCTGCCCTCCATTCCCGCGCGCTCCCGCCCGCCGCTTCCACCTTCCGCTGCGAACCGGACTCCCCAAGGGCAAGGCGAAGTTCAGGGACACTCAGCCCCGGGAGGTCGGCTCTTCCCCGGGGCCACTCTGGGGGCAGTGCTGGCAATTCTGAATTTCGGAATATGGAATTATTTCAACTGGCTATGAGTATTGGCCAAATTCGAGTCACTTCTCATTTGCACTGCCTTCAGGGATAGAAATGGACGTACAATTTAGAGTTACAAAGAAGCAACAATCTAGTTCAGAGAAGACTGTCTGGGGTTCTAATTAAAAATATATCTTACTCTTATTTAAAAATTTTTATTTTTCAAAATATAAGGAGATCACCTTCAGAGAAGAAATAGGGCACTAAACTAATATTTATATAACTCTTTCTGGTGCAGGAGGTTGTCTCAAATCCATTACCTGGTGTTATCTTTAGCATAACCTTGGGGAAGGGGTATTTTTACTACTGTGTTTCTGACTGGGCCTAGAGCTGTAATGTCCTATGCTTGTCAAGCTGGAATTTTAATCCAGACCATCTGATCCCAAAAGCTATAAAGCCCCCTAACACCAGGTTCTTACTAAGGTGTACATCAAAATGTCCTGGTGATTTCAATATATGTACTCCCAGACCCATGCTGGACATTCTGTCAGAATTCCCTGATATTGGGTTCATTCAGTAACGAAACACAAAATAGGCATGTAATATTACACCAGGTAGTGATAGATGTTTTGGGAAGAAAAAACAAAGCAGACTGAGGAAGTAGAGTGTGACAGGGGTGCTATTTTAGGAAGGATCAGTTGGGGAAGGCCAATCTCTCTAAGGAGGGGACATCTGAACTCAGGCCTGAATGAAGTGGGGCGGTGAAGTTTGCTGATGTAGGTGGGAAGGATGTTCTAGCAGAGGGAATAGCAGGTGCAAAGGCCCTGAGGCGGGAGTGTGTTTGGCGTGTGGAAAAAGAGCAAGGAGACCAGTGTGGCTGGAGTGGAGTTAATGAGGGGAGAGTGCTAGGAGATGGGTTGGGAGACAGCCTGGAGCCAGATGTTAGGCCTTCAACTGGTACTGCACAACTTTTAAAAACAGGTGCAAGCACAAGTTTTCACTCCTCTAATGATCTTTTTTCTTCTACCTTGCTAAGCAATGAAAAGGCAAAACAGGGAAGATAAAAGCACAGCTAAAATACAGCCCTGATGAGCTGCCACCATTGCAATCACCATGAAGCTGCAGTTCAGGGCTGTTAGAGAGACCAAGAAGACTGAAAATGGTTAGTGGTGAACGAGTAGCTGCTAATTTGATAATCACCGTGAATCCGAGTGAAACAGATTTGTTCGCCTCACTATCTACAACTTACTTTTATTTGTGATTGAATTGTAATTTCCATTTAAAATCATTATAAGGAAACAATACGTTCCCATCACTCTCACTTAAGTGCCATCTTGGAGTTTTTAGTTTTGCTTTAACATTAAATCTGGTCATGCTGTCTCTCATCCCCACCATCCCGGCTTCCTCTTAAGTAGATGCCGTTCTTTTCCTTGTTGTGTTTATCACATGGGGGCAAACTACACATGCCTGGAGAAACAATGATCATGTTTCGCTTCTAAGTACAGATTGGTTACGTTTGAAATGTTCTCTCAAGTGCATTAAATATCTCCCATAATTTTGGGAGAAAAATCTTTCAGAGATGTCGTTTAAAAATATATTTATTAAAACAGGACTAGAATGCCATATCCACACAGTTTAAATCCATGATAAATACAGTTACAGCAGAGAGTACTAATGTTAATTTATTTTCCATATGCCCAGATTTATTATTTTAACTACCATCTGGAAAAGAAAATGATACGTTATGATTAGTCAGATGAGAGGGGGCGCTAGGTGAGACACGCAGGTAATTTTGCCGTGGTTTAGCACACTCATGAGCCCACACTCCGAGTGGCTGGCACACACAGCGCAGGTGAGGAATAACTTCAGAAAACACGCACTTTTTATGTCCTCAGAATATGGCAGTAATGAAGCAGGTTGTGAAAGTGGATGCGAAATGTGATCCTTTATCTATTTATATATGCATTCCATAACGTCTAGAATGATCTTCTCACAATATTGCCAGTGGTATTCTTTTAGTGGAAGGTGGTTTCTGAGTGATTTCATCTGGATTTTGTTGCATATCCATACTTCCTAAGATGAACACATACTTGTGTAACAAAGAAAAACGTGTACAATAAAGTGTATACACTTTTATATTATAGAAAAAAAAACCACTAAAAGATATATTTTTTTAAAAAGTGGTGTTTGTTGCATGGTGTGAAGACCACATCCTGGTTTCCTCTCAGCCTCAGTGGTTTTTTATATCTCACCAATGAGTTATTGATTCCTACTTACATTACTTCAACACAAACTTTATCTTCCACAATAGAAAACCATAGCTCAATGTCTCTGTAAACTTTTTTCTGTTTTTATTATAATCACTCCAACTCTACATCACAGAGGAAGGGATGGTTTTTCTATGTGACTGTCCATCGTCTTCTGGAGCTAGGCCTCAGGCAGTTCTGGATTCCGGACCATACTCTCCGCTATACCCCTTCTGTCCACTAGAGGGCAGCAGACGACAGAAGGACTCAAGGTCCATTAAGGTTGGCTTCCTGTGTTGACAGCTTTCTGGGAGACAAGTGAGAAATGGTCCAGGCGTAGTTGGCTGGGTGTCACAGTGACTCTGTCATTCAGAAAGCCATATGGTTTATTTGTATTGGTGCAAATTTACAACAGAATGTTTCCCTGTCTTCCGAACTACGGAGATGCAGAAAATTAACTTCTGCCCCATTATTGGGAGTTTCCAAAGATGCCAACGACACTAATCTACACACTTAGGAATAGGACTTACACCACATAAGGTTTTTGTTTTTTGTTTTTTAATAAGACTTGCACACTATACACTATATATTGTTGGCGGTTCTGGTTAACTAAATTTGAGGCAGGGCTGATCTAAAGTTGAGTTATGAAACAAAGGTGAACTGTTCTTACCCTTAAGGTATATATAGAATACAAAAGCCAGAGAATATGGTACAGGAACTCCGTACAATTAAGGGGGTATAAAGGAGTGCTGATGAGTAAAGACAATACTAGGGAAATATGTTTGACTCTGAGTCAGGATTTGAAGAAAGTAATGCCTGCAGATTAGAGTGCAAATGGGTTGAAAACGGGTGCCTACCGAATCCAGGCTGCCGGAAGTACTTTGAACAACCGAATACTTTAAATTTCTTAAAATTGGAATTTTATTTAGGTGGGCCATGCACTTCTTAGTTTGCTGTATTCCCACCGTTCCCTTCGTCGTGCACCTAGCACTTCACACATTCACCTTACCTTCGGGCCCTCAAAGACCTTTGTGATTGCAACCCCACCTTAGAGGAACTGGGGGAGGGGGACACAGGAGGGAGGAGGCAGACATCCAGGAGCTGGGGCATGAATATGGGGCCAGAACTGGTAACAGGTAAGTTGTGTAGAGAGGGTGTGCTCATGGGGCTGGTATGTATAGACCAGGTTGACTCAGACCGAGGGACCATGTTGGAAAATAGGTTACAAGGAATTAAGGGTGGTGGTGACTCGAGGAGTGTTTAGGTCTGGTACTGCTGTAGGGAGCCCTGCAAGTGCTTGGGAATGAGAGAATCAGGAAGTCCTAGAAGAAGATGCCAGAATCCACCTGGAAACGTGCTGGCGACTCTATTTCCTGTTCACTCTGATACACGTTTTCCCCATGGGTTTAGTGACCAGAATTGCTCTGCTGAAAAGAAACAGCCAACTCTGGAGCCAAACATGATTGGCAGGTATGGATGGTGCCCCTGAACCACCACACCAGACCTCACCACTTATCAGTGTGTCTCCAGAAAGGTTGGGGGCTTGAGAGAACTCATCTCCCCACATCTAGGACATGGGTTTCTCCTTGCAAGATCTCAGAAGCATGGTGAGGTGCCAACACACTGCGGTGGAGTCAGTGCTGGTCCTGCTCCAGGCACTGACTTAATGGCTCACTAGGGGCAGAGCAACTTAATGACTGCACTTTAGTTTTCTTATCATAATTTATAAGGGATTGCGTGCGGCAGCTTCAGAAGATTTGTTCAGCATTAGTTTCCGATTATTGGAGCTCAGATAAGAAAGGCCAAGACCCAGCTCTTATAAATAAACCACACTGTCAACCAAGCACTGTGCTCTGGAGAGTGCTGGCAGCAGTGCATTATGGGAGGAAGCGGTGGCGGAGAGGGAGGAGGAGGGACAGAGAGTGTAGAGTCTAACAGGATTAGACATGAGTTCCAATTCTAATTCCACCTTTTCCTAACCGAGTGACCGTAGGAAAGGCACTGAACTTCTCTTAGTATCAATTGCAGGTGCAAGGTGATGACATTGGGATGTGTCTGACAGGGTTCTTCGGGAACGGAAATGAGAAGGTGTTTGTAAACATCTGGCACATCCTCATTTCAGCCCTCATCCGCCGTGTGGAAGTCATTCCTGTGAACACCAGCATCCCGTCTGGGAGAGGGACTTTCAGGAGAGAAGGAGCAAAGTCTCAAGGACGCAGCATCCAGAGTTCATCTACATGAGAAGAACTGCACAGAGCGTATGTGCTGACGTTCCTTGATTAACTCAGTTAAAACTCTGAGTGGTTGATATGCTCTTTTCAGGCAGTTTTGATTGCCAGAGCATTTTGCGGTTGCTCTGTCATCAAAAGAATTGAAGGAAGAAGCAGAGGCTGCTTCTAGAGGAAGTGGGGAAGGTTCTGACCGCCCCACGGTGGTGATGGGGTGGGCGCTGAAGACGAGCCACTGACCAGCGCACCGCTCTGCTCACCTGCCAGTGAGGCCTGCAGGTCTTCACCCCAGCTTGTTGCTTTGACATCGGTCATCTTGTTCTCCCCAGAGTTACTGGATTTTCTCCAGCAAAAGCCGTGCTTTTCAGTACACCTGAGGGATATGATGTACTCTTCTCTTTGAGAGAGGCCCGGCAGAGTGCAATTGTTTGTAGGGGAGAAAGAAAGTAGAGTGGGTGGAGAGAAGGAGTATCTCTGGGTGATTGAAGCAAGGCCTCAGTAGGAAATTGGGGTATTATGATTTCCTCTAGAAAAATCTCAGTCAGGAGTTTTTTCTTTTTAAAGATATTTATTTGAGAGAGAGAACGCATGCGCTGGGAAGGGGGAAGATGGGGGGGCAGCGAAGAAGGGGAGAGAGAGGAAAAGGGAAAGAATCACAAGCAGGCTCTGCACTGAGCAAGGAGCCCGACCTGGGGCTTGATCTCAGGACTCTGAGATCATGACCGGAGCCAAAACCAAGAGTCAGACGCTTAACCAACAGAGCCACCCACGTGCCCCAGGGGTTTAAACTAATAATAAAATAATCTAATCAATACCTAACTAGCAAGGCCCATCTTGTTAGACATTATCTTTTCCTTAGATAAAGATCTGTTTCGGATAGAATTTTGGATGGTTTCTAAGGCATGATGTCACTAAACGGGATTTCATAGTTTCACAGCATAACAAAGGAAATTTCTTTGGCTGATTTTTTTCTTCTTGAAGCAAGGTCCAGAACTACTTGTTAACCTCTAAAATTCTTGAAGGCTTGTTCAAAACTCAGCCATAGATTCCTAAGGCCAGAGCAGCTTGGTTGAGTTAGGTGGGAGTGATGCTTGGGGTGGTGTGGGAAGGTAGTGGGGGCATAGGGTGAGATTCTGACAGGAGAGGAGCCTCAGCAACTGGCTGTTAGGTAGAAGTAAGAGAAAGAGCCCTGAGATGACTTCCAGGGCCAAGGAGGGCTTGTTGTGGGAGCAGGGGGCAGGTCAGGACTAGGGTGAGGCAAGGGAGCCCCCTGGGGTGCTACATCTTAAGGAGGTGCCCACTGTCAGATTCGTGTGGGTGCAGGGTCATAGCCTGAGAGTGAGGGCCTCCTTAAATTTTTACTGTGGATGGGGGCGTGGCTTGCTCTACCCAGTCCAGGCCCCAGCAACAGAGTAGGATGGAGGGACATTCTGGTTCCTCCTGGAACTTAACTCCTATTTTGGGTACCCAGAGATTCAGATAAAAATCTAAATAGCACACCTTTCGAAAGGAAAGTCTCAGATAATTATGAGGCTTATACTATAGTAAAGATAGAGATCGTAGACGTAGACATTTATCATTTAAGGTACAAAAAGTAAAAAAAAAAAAAAAAATCTTTCTCCAAATTAGGGTCTGTCTATATTCCAGGCACATGGCCTGGAGAGCTGAGATTTTTTTCTCTTTTTCCTTCCCTTCTTTTCCTCTAGCTTTCTTCTTTTCTCTTTCAGCTCTTTCCTTCTATTTCTTTCTCCCCTTTTCCTTCTTCTCTGTTTGACATGACTGAAGTGACTGCCCTTCTTTTTTTCTTCCCCCTTCCTTTGCTTCTGTGGCTTATAGCAGATTCTAAGGGGAAAAAAGAATCAAATATCTGTTTCACAGCCATTTCATAAACAATACTGGCTCCTTTCTTTTGGTACCACAGGCAATGAAAAACACTGTGGGAGGACATTTGTGACAGGATAGTGATGAATTCATGACGACTTGGCAGCGTCGACTTGAAACAGGTCCACTGCGTTTCTCTGCATTTAGCCGAGACCAAACCAGAATGAATGCCCATGGGTGCGCAGCTGGATATGTGAAACAAAGAGGTTTTCTAGTTTGTGATGAAAGGAAAATTATTTGGGGTGTGTGTGGGGGGGAACGCTACCCAAACCAGAAGTTGAGTTTGTGTTTGTTTCAGCCAAACTGCTTCAAGCCCTGTCATATACTTCCGTGGACCTCAATTGTTGCAGAAATGTTTTTAAAGCCTTTCAGCTTTTGTTAAACCTCTCCAAAACTTTATTTCAAAATGAAGGGTTACTAACACAGCTTTTCCAACATTAGATCATATTCAACATGTTTTTTACTTTTAAACAACTTGAATGTTTTGAACTAAGTTCTGTTGTAAAAAAATTGCATTTGGAAGTAGTCACATCTCAAGTGAAACAGATTTCAGAAGGATTAAAATATTCCCGTCTACCACACAGGAGGAAAGATTAACATGGTTCATACCACTCTCCTTTCTCCTGTTGTTTAAAACTTTTTATGATAAAGAATGTGCTACATACTGCATAAAGACAAGAAAACGGTTTCAGTGGGAGCCGGAAGGCTGTGTGTGGTTGTGTAGAATGCACACTGCCCAGTGCTGGGGACTCCGTTCACATCAGAGTCATCGTAGATTTATGACACTAATTTCCTAGCAAATCGCATGGAAATGTCTTGGGTAAGTGACCCCTCCCCTGCCCCACCCTCCAATTTGCAAAAAGGTGCCATCTGGGAAAGCAGTTGTCCTGATGCGGAGTGAATATTTGAATGGTTGATTTTTGCTCCTTTGGTCTTAGGCCTGTAACTGAATTGAAATGATTAGTCTAGATTGGTTGTGTCCTGCTGTGCTTCAACTTAGGACCTTCCTCCCAACTTGCTGATCATTCCAAAATAAGCAAACAAAAACAAAGCATGGGGTATTTGCATTTTTGCATTCTTCAGTCCCCCTGGCTTCCATTGCTTTCTCCTGAGCCTAAAGGGCTTCTTACTGGGTTCTTCCCCTTAGTCCTTACTTTATGCCAGATGCTGTTCTAAGCTCCTGATGGATGATAGCTCATTGAGTCTTATGCTGTTAAACAACCCCCCCCCCCCCCCGCTTTTTAAAAGAATAAGGCAACTAAGGCCCAGAGAAGATAAGTAATTTTCCTGTGGCCACACAACCAGTCAGTGGCTGAACTAGGATTTGAACCTGGGCAACCTGGCAGAGCTCCTGCTCTTAACCACTCCACTCTTCCGCATCTCCTGAGTTGGTCTCTTTTCCCTGAAACCTGTGCCCCCGTAGTCCTATTTAAACTGCTCTGGCCATGCACCACCAGACAGTGGATATCCCACCGCCTTTAAAGTGCCCCTCAATTAGATCTCCGCCAGGCACTGTCATGCGGCACCTTGCTACACCTCCTTGAGGACTAGCCCTAATTTGGCCCAATTCCCAAAGCCCTGGTCCCCTCCAATTTCAATTTTCCCCTATTTTCTGCTGACCCACAGCTGAGGTCCCAGCATGCCCTCTGGTGCCCCTCCCCCCCCGCCCCTTGTGACAGATGAGGACAGAAGGGGGCACTTGCTATTGAGGACCGTGCAATTCCTGAGCCTTGATATGCTGCTGAAGTCAGGAACCCTTACTCACTGTGGCAGGCTCCTCCTTTCTAAGGGACTTATCTTTATATCCTCAGCACTTCATACGTCAGCCCAATATCCCTGCTATATAAATGGAACTTATTTCTTTATATTTCCTTATTCCCTGCCTTATTCCAGAAAGGATGTACAAGAGGGTCTCAAGTCTATGCCTGTATAAATGCAAAATAATGAGATAAATAAAATTAAAAAAATAAGTGGATAAGGAGAGCAGGACAGAAGGAAAGTGAGAGAGTTTGGGAAGGTCAGATAAAATCAGAAGTAAGGCTGGTACATAATACTTGTGCTGTAAGGCCGTGCACATTCACTAGTGACAGGGTCTGGGTGGGTGGGGCAGGGCAATGTGGAGGGAGGGAGAGAATAGGCAAAACAATGCAATCCAGGATCACTTTCTTGGCTGGACTGACACTGGTATAGATTTTAGAATGTTTAATGTAGCATTTTAAAACCATGTTCTAAGTAAAACCAGTTCCATGGAATTAATAGGGAATAAAAGGAAAGCAGGCTGATGGCTGTGGTTTGTGATTCAGTAAGTTTGGGAAACATAGGGTTAGCAAAGCAAATACATTTCTTTACTGATTTTTCTTACTATGCTTGGGTGTACAGTAAGTCTCTAGGAAGGGAGTACGGTTACAGTTATTTTTAGATTTTTTTGAGCACAGGGATCATTCTTTTGGAAACTTAGAGAACCACTGGACTCTGAAGAGACTTTGGGAAACAGAGTGTTGGTGGACAAGAAATGCTTTCCTGTAGGAGTTATTTTAAAAGAAATTACCAGTAGTCTTAAGTATATAAAAATTAAAAATATCCACATGGGAAAAATATTATAGAAAAAGTCAAGGGAAAATGACAAACTGAGAAAGGATGACAGACAAAACAAAAAGCTAACTTCCTTAATATATAAAAAGTTAGGACAAATCAATTTATATGGTTACAAGCCCACTAGAAAAATGGGCAAAGTGCATGAACAGGTTAAAAGAAAAAAATACTTTACAAACATGTGAAAAATATCTATCCTCACTCACAAATGGAAAAACACAAATTAAAAAAAAACCCCAAACCAAAAAACAACAACAACGGAGCTGCTGCTTTTTTACTTACCAGTGTGGTGAAACCTCAGGAGTTTGTTACTGTGTTGCATTGGCCAGTGTGTGGGGACACAGGAAGTCTCCTTTGTTGGTGGGAAGAGAAATTGCTGCAAACACTTGGAGGGGCAATTTGGCAACCTCAGTCACACACAGTCAAAAAATAGCTAAACTCTGACCACATTTTAGCACTTCCACTCTTGCCATCCAGGTCTGCACCACCACCTCTGCTCCAGCCACACTGACCTATTTGCTTTTTCTTGAACATGTCAGTGATCCTTCCATTCTAGAGCCTTTGCACAGCATGTTCTCACTGCCTGGAATAGTTTTTCCCACATATAGGCAAGGCCAAATCCCTCACCTCCTTCAGGTCTTTGCTGAAATAGCACCTTCTCAATGAGGCCTTCACTGACCCCTCGATTTAAAATTGCAACTTCCTGATCCTGTTCCCTTCTGCTCTTCTTTACTTATTTCTGTAGATTTTACCATCTTCTAATGTACTATATAACTACCTTAGTTATTGTGGTTTCTAAATATTTACTGAAAAATTTTGAATTTACTGAATGCCATTTGATCCAGCAATTTTACTAGGAATTTATTCTATGACACACTTCTGTGCACAAAGCAACATAAACATTGTTAGTCATTGAATGTAGTTTTTCGTAGCAAAAGACTGAGCAGTTCTCCCAAGAGACTGAACAATCCCTGAAAGGGGTTATTGAAGGGATTGGATAAAGTGTCAAACCAGAAAGGTTTAAGTTTATTCGTGTTTCACCATCCCTTAGAAGGTGGGGCTGATGTTGAAGACCAGATCAATTATAGTCAAAACAAACTACACCTCTGAGTAAAAACTTGGAATATATACATGTATGTGGTGGTGTACTTTTCCTATGTCTCCCAAATTGGTGAATGAGGCTGAAAGTTGAGAACAAAAATGTGTTCAGGTCCCACATACTAAAGAGAGCTGTCCACAATTATGATCAGACACTTCCATTTGGGCTTACCTAGAGGTGCTGAATGAGTACTGTCACCTCAACCATCACCTCTGCCCCACATGCTTATGTAAAAAGATTAAGGATCAAGTCTAGTGGTTAAGGTTCTTTCTCACAAGATATAGTGAAGGGGCTTCAGAAGACTTATTCACAGGGATGGGGGCTGCTGGAAAAAGGTGCTGAGGGTGGCTGACATCTCCTCTCCTGGCTAGATGCAATTCCATGTGGAGGCTCACTGTGGTGTTATCACTGGAATTGAGTTTACTTCTGGAGAGAGCTTAACAGGTGCTCTGGTGGTCTGGAGGTAATCTGAACCCAGACACTACTTATCTGGAGATTTCTGCAAGGAGGCTTGCAGGGGTCATCTATTGCAGAGCCGTGAGAAGGGATGGGGGGGATTCTGCTTGGGAAGAGGGAGTGGGCAGCCCCCACTTGCAGCTCTCTATGTCCTTTGGAAAAATGGAAGATGAATTTACAGGGTACCGGATCTTCTTGTAAAAGAGCATGAAGGAGAGAACGAAGATACAGTTCATGAGGTTGTCCAGGAAAACTTTGGTCCAAGTGGATGTACAGGATTTATAGACTGTATCAGTTTGCTAGGGCTGCCATAACAAAATACCACAGGTTGGGAGGCTTAAACAACAGAAATTAATTTTTTCTCATAGTTATGAAGGCTAGAAGTCCAAGATCAAGGTGTCAGCAACTTTGGTTTCTTCTGAGGTCTCTCTCCTTGGCTTGCAGATGGTTGCCTTTTTGTTGTGTTCTCTCGTGGTTTTTCCTATGTGTGTGTGTGCAGTCGTGGTATCTCTTTGTGTGTCTAAATTTCTTTTTCTTAAAAGGACACCAGTCAGATTGGATTAAGGTCCACACTTGAGCTTCATTTTAACTTAATCACTTCTTTAAAGACCCTATCTCCATCACATTCTGAGATATTGGAATTTTGTAATTCAATAAAGGAATTTGGGGGGACACAATTCAGCTCATAACAAGGGCCTAGATTTTTTATTGCGACCGAAAGGAGACCAGATACCACTTTCTCAAGAGGCTCTCAACAATAGAGGAAGGCCTGGAGAAGCTGGGCACAATTCCAAGAAAATCATCCCACCCCTGGAAAGACCTCCCTATCTTCAGAGGCTACTAGGAGCAGGTGGAACTAGATGGAGCCAGAGCAAGACTAGGGGAGCCTCCCAAGAACCCACAGGCTGCCAGTGATGTAAGAAGGTCTCTGCTTTCAGTCCTCCCCCCAATCCACAATGCCTGACCCCCTCCTTCTCTCCCCACACAATGAAAGAGCATCTTCCCAACTCCAAGTCGTTTGAGGCAGTGCCAGGTCTTCACTAGGGAGAAGTGAGGAGATGAGATTTAAACTGGATATGAGGTGGGAATTCTAAACAAATGAAAATGAAATTTAACTGACAGTGGCAAGAAAGTTCTAGGATCTGCCGAAGAAGTCATGTAAGCAAGAAAGGAGATTCTTCAGAGCTCAGTTGAATGTCGTGCTTAAAAAAAATGCTATCACAGTTTAAACTCTACCCACTCGATATTTCTCAATAAACCGGATTGCTATCTCTCTATATAAATAAAAGAGGATGTCTTGAAAAACACAACAAACTGGTTTTGTTTTTAGTAGTTATCTCAGAAAGGGGAGCTCACGATGAAGGCCAGTATGAGAAGAAAATGTACTTTTTCATTCTATACCCTTTTGAACTTTTAAAATAAATATCATGTGCATGTATTATTTAAAACAACCTCAAACAATTAAAAACTAAAGTAGTGAAAATTGTACGGTACTAATGAACAGAAGACTGAATTCAGAAATAGCCCTGAAAGATACATGCCAATTCTGTATATGTTAAAGGAGTTTCTTGGCAGGGAGAGCAATAGTTGTTGCAGGGTGAACCAGGGAAACTCATAATGGAAAGAAAGTGAGGCATGCTGAGTGGGAGGAGGAAACCTATTCTACGCATTTGGAACAAGGTCTGAAGAAGACAGAGGGGAAGAGACTTGGGCCAGAGCTCGAATGTTAGAAACCAATGTGAACACTGCTGCTGGCTTGAAGGGAGATAAATGTTGTGACAGATGCCTGCAAAGCTTTTGGCAAGAATTGGGGTTCCATTTGGTATGATGCATTTCAAGGTTAAGCTCCTTTGTGTCACGTAGATGTGGCATGTTTTTGGCTCCAGGCTGAACCTTGGGGTTTGGGATTTATATAATTGTGAAAAACATTAAGTCAAGAGGCAAGGCACAATGATTTGGTGAATGACATTTGCTCTAATTCCTCACACTATATTGAAGCAATAGAAATCACCCCCAAAATATCAGGAAGGGATTCCAGCAAAATAGGAACAAAAGAGAGAGAGGTCATTTAAGTCGACACATGTATTAAGTTTACACATGTATCATTCATTTTCCCATACATGATTAATTCTTGGGTGTGTTGAGTAAATAAAAATTGTAAAATCATCTCAAAAACTGGCTTGAGAGTGGGATGATAACCCTATCATCTTCTTGGAACTGACTTGGGCTGGGAAGGAAGGAGCTCTGATGAAGTGAGGTGCAAAATTGGATATTGGACTGATGCAGTAAACGTAACTCATCCACACTATTGCCTGCCATAATTTTTTCCCTGCGATTTGACAAGTCAAAAGGAGGTAAAACTATAAAATGGTAATATAAACAGTAAAAGCTGCGGGTGTCTGCCTTATTTTAGAAGGAGTCTTTCCTGTTGAGGAGCACACTCCAAGGAGTCCACTGGAGCTTACAAAATACAGCTGCTGGCTTTAATTTGATGCTTGTTATTCATTGAAGCCATGGGCTCTGATGGTGTCAGGCTACTTATGTTGCATAGAGTGTCTCCTCAAGGAAGGACTCGTATTCCAACCCCTCTTGGCTCATAAACACTCTCTCTCCATTGAATTTTAAAATGGAAAATGTCTTTGTTTATTTAGAGCCTGGATGGTGTGAGATGTCAGGAAGCTGACTGGGAAGGAGAGGGGCTCTCTCTCTTCAGAAGGACCTGAATGAGGAAGGATGTCATTAATAGGTTGAAATTGTTGTAGACCTCTTGCCACCCTGTGTGTAGTGGTGGTGAAGCCTGCCCAGAATGTAGTAGCAATATAGAGTAGGCATGGAGACTAGGTCCTAAGGAAAAAAAAATTGAAATTTCTAATTTAGTTATGCCTGAAATCAAGCCTGCAATTTGATATTTTCAGGAATGTGGGTTAATATATTCCACCCTCTTCACCTAAACCTTTATTTTGCTTCAGCTATTTGAAGTGATGGCTTCTGTCCCATGCAATAGAAGAATTTTTACTTGTTACTGTAAAGTACTATGAAGAGATTACAACGAAAATTTGAGTCGTAGGAAGAAATGAAAAGAAACAATGTAATCTAAATATGACAATTAAATTGCAATAAAGACAAAGGTTAGGAGCTAAAATTATAGATGAATAGGTGGTTTAAAATGAAGATATAAACAATCAATGATTACAAATATATCAATAACTCTCCCTAAAAAAAAGGGGTGGCTCAGTTGGTTAAGCATCCAACTCTTGATTTCAGCTCAGGTCATGATCTCAAGGTCATGAGATTGAGCCCCATGGCAGGCTCTGGGCTCAGTGGGGAGTTTGCTTGAGAGTCTCTCTCTCCTTCTCCCTCTGCCCCTCCCCTCCTCAGGCTCGCACATGCTCTCTCTCTAATAAAAAAATAACAATAAAAGAGAGGAAAGATGAACATAAAAGACTAAAACCTATGATATAAAAGTTTAGAATATAAAAGTAGAGATTAAAGATTAAGAAAAGAAATTAAAAATAATAAATACTAAAAAAAAATAAAGCCAAAATCTTGCAGATCAGACAAAGAAAGATAGGAAGAAAAAACAAAAAACAAAACCCAGTCCAAAGTAAATCAGTGAGACTCCACAAAGTTCAAGGTGGTTGTTGAAAAAAAATGATGGGATGTCTTCCATGGGGCAAACAGCCAAGAAAGCAGAAAGCTCTTAGCTTGAGCAGTTACCTGTAAATACATAAGGATGTCTGCTAATTACTGACACAGAGCAAAACAGTGGGGGGGAAAAAAACCTAGTCTTCTCATCCTTGGGAAACTTGAAAAAGTGTTACTCGTCTTCCTCCACCAGCACACACACAATAGGTACTTGTCCAATTCTTTATTGTCTGAAAATTTGGCATATTATGCATACAGCCCATACAGCCTAGTTATAGTCAATTAGACAATTGGCAGGAAAAGCAGAGAGTCACTGGATTCCTTTTTTCAAATGATTTCCTTTTAAAGAGAAATATATGGAGAATATGACAGCAATAAAATAGCTATAATCGCTAAACATCAGTAAAACTATGATTCCATTTGAATTTACACAAGACGGTGGATTTTAGCTTTGTGTTCAACAGTCTTTCAGTTCTTGAAATACTAGAAAAGAAAGCAAGTCTATATCCAATTTAATAAAAAATCTTTATAGTATTTTTACATAACCAACATTTTCAGTTGAGATTCAAATAAAAAAGAACTTAGTTCAAATTGAAAAAATTTATTGGGAAAAATATTGGTATGAGTGACCTTGCTAACCTCTTAGTAAAATTAGAAATAGTGGAAAGTCAATTCTCATATCGCTGAAAAGTCAGGAGACAAAAACCTGACTCAATATTGAGACTGTAGAATAATATGAAATATGAAATTTCATCAGTTTCTCCCTTTTTGTATGTAATCTAGAATGTTGCTAAAACATGTTCATTCACAAAAACTATTTTTTCTTTACTTGTCTACACTATAGAATTTATCCTGTTATATTCAGTGTCAGTATTTTTCCCCTGCCTAAAGGGTTTCCTAAAATATCTTAACTAGTTTCACATATTTTACGAAATTCCCTTGAAATATCTGTGATAGTTAATTTTTGTGTGTGTGTCAGTTTGGCTAGATCATGGTACTCAGATATTTGGCCAAACATTTATGGATGTTGCTAAAAACGTATTTTTTAGACAAGATAAATGTTTAAATTAGTAGACTTCGAGTAAAGCAGATGGGTCTCCATGATGTTGGTAGGCCTCAACCAATGAGTTGAAGGTCTTAAGAAAAAAGACAGACCTCGGGGTCCCTGGGTGGCTCAGATGGTTAAGCATCTGCCTATGGCTCTGGTAATGATCCCAGGGTCCTGGGATTGAGCCCCACGTCCAGCTCCTGGCTCCGCAGGGATCCTGCTTCTCCCTCTGCTCGTGCTCTTTCTCTCTCTCTCTCTGTATCTCTGTGTCTCGAATGAATAAATAAAATCTTAAAAAAAAGAAAAAAGACAGACCTCTCCGAAGAAGAGGGAATTTTGCCAGCAGACTGCCTTTGAACTCAAACTACAACATTAATTCTTCCCTGGGTATTCAGCCTGCCTGCCTACTCTAGAGATTTTGGACTTGCCAGCCTCAATAATTACATGAGCCAATTCCTTAAAATAAATCTCTCCATATATGCACACATTCTACTTGTTCTGTTTCTCTGGAGAACCCTGACTCATACAATATCCAAATTCTTTGAACAGCAGAGAATTGAAGGAAATTTATTTTATTTTTTTTTGCAATGGAAAATGTCCTTGGCTCAGAAAAAATATCAATTCTGATCAATAGAGTACAATATCAAAGTGTTGTCTACAGCATCTCAGAGGAATGTAAATATCTTACCTTGTTCCTCCATTAAAAATTTCTTAAATGGAACACACCGGATTGACAGCTTTAATTATTATGAGATCTTCATAGTTTGCTAATGTCTGGGATTCACAAAAGTGAAGTCACAGCTAGTCTTCCCAACCCAGCACTACCCCATGCCATCTACCAAGAACTTCATATAGAAAGAATACATAATGTTTTTCTGATAACTGCAGGCATTTGTTTAATAACATAAATAATTATTTAAAAAATTTTCTTGACATGCATTAATTTTCAGTATCCTATATACTACTAATTCTTAAAAGATAATTATATAAAAGAAAATTCTGTTCATTCTCTAAATACTAAAAAGTCTTTTTTAAAGGAAATTTGCAAGTCAATCCTAAACTTTATTTAAAGAGTAATAGGACAGGAATAGCAAAAACAATTTAAGAATATGGACTGGGGAATATCTTTAGCATATATCAAGACTTTTTATAAAGCTGCAGTAATTAATGTGGTATGGTAATTGACATAGCAATAAACCAACAGACCAACACAACAGGATAGAGAGCTAGAAATATTGTCATGTATATATAGACGTTTGGTAAATGAAAGAGTTGACATTATAAAGCAGTGGGATAGACCCACAAAACTCAAATCATAAAGGAAAAGACTTTGCCTGATAAATTTGGTATGTAAGTTTTACATGGTAGAAGGTTTCATTAGCAAGGTGAAAAGAAAAGCCATAGACCAAGAGAAATTATTTTCAAAGCATATAACTGAAGAAGAATTAATACTTTGAATATGCAGAAAATTTCTATACGTCAGTAAGAAAAAAGAAAGCTTGGTTGGAAAATGGACAGGAGATGTGAACAAGAGATTAAGAGAATTAGAACCTGAGTAGCCAATAAGCATATGAAAAAAATGTTCAAACTCACATAATCAGGAAACCAAAAATTTAAAAATTAGGTTACTCAGAATGAACATTTCATACTCAAAAGTCTGAAAATATTCCATCAGAAAGGATGAATACCTACCATATGCATCAACATGGATGGAACTGGAGGGTATTATGCTAAGTGAAATAAGTCAAGCAGAGAAAGACAATTATCATATGGTTTCACTCATATGTGGAATATATGGGCAGAGGACCATAGGGGAAGGGAGGGAAAACTGAATGGGAAGAAATCAGAGAGGGAGACAAACCATGAGAGACTCTGGACTCTGGGAAACAAACTGAGGGTTACAGAAGGGAGGTAGGTAGGGGAATGGGGTAACAAGGTGATGGGCATTAAGGAGGGCACGTGATCCGATGAACACTGGGTGTTATACGCAACTAATGAATCATTTAACACTACATCAAAAACTAATGATGTACTATATGCTGGCTAATTGAACTGAATAAAAAAAAAGTCTGAAACTATTAAGTATTATTGAGGGTGAGGGGAAATAGAAACCCATACCCTGCTGATGGCAGCATAACTTGGTATACTACAGTGACAGCAACTTAACTACATCTAGTATAGCTGAAGATTCCTATACTCTTACATATATGTCCTAGAGAATGCTTACAAATATGCATAATGAGACACACAAAAATGCCTTTTGGAGTATGGCTTCTCATAGCCAAAATGTATATACAACATATTAATAGAGGAGTGAATAAAAATTGTGGTGTATTGAATATATATAGCAGTTAACATGAACAAACTGTTGTGTCAACTTGAATAAATATAGAAAACATGGTACTAAATGAAAAAACAAGTTGCAGAAGGATTCATAGGCTAGACTGCTATTGAAGTAAATCTTTTTTTTTTTTTTTTAAAGATTTTATTTATTTATTTGACACAGAGAGAGTTACCGAGAGCAGGAACACAAGCAGGGGAGTGGGAGAGGGAGAAGCAGGCTTCCCACCCAGCAGGGAGCCCGATGCGGGGCTGGATCCCAGGGATCATGACCTGAGCCGAAGGCAGACACTTAACGACTGAGCCACCCAGGCGCCCCTTGAAGTAAATCTTTTAAAAACATCCCATACTCTTATATATTACTTTGGGACAAATACACACATGGTACAAGTTTAAAAATATGGACAGAAACAATAATAGACACCATATTCGGAGCAGACGAATAAGGAAGGATGAAGAATCTGGGGAGGTTGCAAGGGAGTTTTAAATAAGCCTACAGTGTCCTTTAACTTAAAACACATGTGGTGAGGATGGGTTAGAAGTGGCAGAGGAGGGAGGAGCGCTTGTTGGAAGCCTCGCTGTCCTAGAGGAGTGGTTGCTCCACTGACTGGTTGGCAGTGCCTTTCTCATTCTGAGCCAGGGCAGACAGTGGGGAGGGGCAAAGCATCTTTCCACCTTCTTTTCAGCCATCAGGTTTTCTGCAACCCAGTGCCAGCACATTCATGGATCACCAATTATATTTCTTGATCCAATTCTAAGGGCTTTACAAATAGTGCCCATTTCTCCAGATTCTGGCAATTAAGTGCCAGTTCTAGTTTTCATTGCTATGAGTTCTCATCACTTATTGGGGGGCTTTTAAAGCACCTGTATTAGTCAGAGTAGGCTAGACTGTACTGTGATAATAAATAAAAATGCAAATCATAGTGGCTTAAACTAGCCCATGTTTTGTTCTAGCTCCGGCAGTATCCAACGCAGATATTCCTGGTTAGGAGGCTTCTCTGGGTGATTCTCCAAGCAGTGTACTCATGGATCTAGGCTTCTTATATTGTACAGCTCTGCCACCATCACCGTACGGATGGAGGAGAAAGATGGTGACAGATTGTGTAGGCTGGTCAACAGCCAGTTCTGAATGTGGTTTACTTCGCTGTTGGCTAGTACCACCAGCCAGAACTCAGTCACATAGTCCCATCTAGCCACAAGGGGTCCAAGAAATGTAGCCTTTCTCTGAGCCCGAGAGGAATATAAATGAGTTTGGTAAATTTATAGTATTGTCCAGCCACCACATTTTAATGAGAACATAAGACTCTGAGACAGAATTTAAAACCATTGTTTTTTTTTAACTTTTACTTTTAATTATTTACTTAGTTATCATTAATCTGATGATAAGCCCCTGCAAACCTGTTACCCTAAATATGAGCAAGGACCTTGACAAAATCCTACAACTAACTAAGTGCTCTTCCCCACCTCTATTCCCTGACGCTCTACACAAGATTACCATCATTCTGAAACTGTATTGATGGTTCCATTGTTTTTCTTTCTTTAAAAAAATCAACCATTGTCTTGAGATAATTTGAGATTCACACACAGTTGGAAGTAATAACACAGAGATCCTTTGTGCCCTTTACCCAGATTCCCCCAGTGGCAACATCCTGAAAAATTATACTACAACATTATAGCCAGGATGTTAATATTGATACAGTCAAGATATAAAATATTTCCATCAAGGATGGGATGATTTGTGTTGCACTTGTGTAGTCACACTAATTTCCCTCTGGTCCTCAATCCCTCCTTAGCGCTGATACTCCCTAGATTGTTCCCTATATTTACAATTTTGTCATTTCAAGAATGTTATACAAATGGAACCCTTCCTTTTGGGCTTGGGAATTTTCTTGTCTCAGTGTAATTGTCTGGAAACTCATTCACACTGTTGCCTGTACCAACAGTTCATTCCTTTTAATTGCTCAGTATTATTCCATGGTATGAATGTACTGCAGTTGTTTAACCATTTACCCAACAAATGGTAACTGGACTGTTTTTGGTCGGAGCTATACAAATAAAATTCCTATGAATATTTGTGTACAGCTTTTTTTTTTGGAATATAAACCTTCATTTCTCTGGGATAAATGCCCAGGAATAAAATTGGTGAAGTTCATGTTTTAGCTATGATAGTTGTCTTGTCTTTCCATATGAACTCTAAAATAACTTTGTCTCCATCTACAAGACATCTTGCTGGGATTTTGGTAGAAATTGTGTTGAACTTGCACATCAGTTTGGGGGGAACTGACAGCTTTACTATGTTGAATCTACTAATGCATGAACATGGTGGGACTCTCCTTTTATTTAAATATTTACTCCAGGGCGCCTGGGTGGCTCAGTTGGTTGAGCGACTGCCTTCGGCTCAGGTCATGATCCTGGAGTCCCAGGATCGAGTCCCACATCGGGCTCCCTGCTCGGCAGGGAGTCTGCATCTCCCTCTGACCCTCCTACCTCTCATGCTCTCTGTCTCTCATTCTCTCTCTCGCAAATAAATAAAATCTTAAAAAAAAAAAAAATATTTACTCCATTAGTGTTTTGTAGTTTGTAGTACAAGTTGTATACATGTGTTATTAGATTTACACCTGCTTTGTTCAATTTTTAATGATATATTTTTAATTTCAGTGTCCACATGTATTTATTGCTAGCGTATAGAAATTTAATTGATATTTCTGTTTATCTTGTATCCTGCAACCTTACTTAATTCACTTATTAGTCCTAGGAGGGTTTTTTTTTGGAAATTCTTTGGGATCTTCTACGTAGAAAATCAGCTCCCCTGCAAGAGGGACACTTTTATATCTTCCTTTCTGATCTTTAAACTTTTATTTCACTTTTTTAAAAAGATTTTATTTATTTATTTATTTATTTATTTTTAAAGATTTTATTTATTTATTTGAGAGAGAGAATGAGAGAGAGAGCGCACATGAGAGGGGGGAGGGTCAGAGGGAGAAGCAGACTCCCTGCTGAGCAGGGAGCCCGATGTGGGACTTGATCCGGGGACTCGATCCCGGCACTCCAGGATCATGACCTGAGCCGAAGGCAGTCGCTTAACCAACTGAGCCACCCAGGCGCCCCTATTTATTTATTTTTTTAAAAGATTTTATTTATTTATTTGACAGAGAGAAACACAGCAAGAGAGGGAACGCAAGCAGGGGGAGTGGGATAGGGAGAAGCAGGCTTTCCGTGGAGCAGGGATTCTGATGCGGGACTCCATCCCAGGACCCCGGGATCATGACCTGAGGCTGAAGGCAGCTGCTTAACAACTGAGCCACCCAGGCGCCCCACTTTTATTTCATTTTCTCACATTATTGTACTAGCTAGGCCTTCAGTACTGTGTGGAATAAGAGTGGTGAGGGTGGATACCCTTGTCTTGTTCCTAATCTTAAGGGGAAAGCATCAGCCTTTCACCATAAATATATTAGCTGTTGGAAGGCTTTTTTGTTTTTAAGATGCTCTTTATCAGGTTGAGGGAGCTTCCCTCTCTCCTTATTTTTTCTGAGAGCTTTTATAATGAATGAGTATTGAATTGTCAAATGTCTTTTCTGTATCCATTGATATAATCCTGGGATTTTTCTTCTGGGAATTTGTAAGGCTCAACTTGGTCATGGCATAAAATTCTTTTTATATACTATACTATTTGCTAATATTTTATTAGGGATTTTTGCATCTATGTTCATCAGGGATATTGGCCTGTAGATTTCTTTTTTTGTACTGCCTGTAGTTTTCGTATCAGGCTAATATGGCTTCATAAATGAATTGGAAAGTATCCTTTCCCTTTCTATTCTATGCCTTCTTATTAGAAGAGATATTGTAGAATTGGTATCTAAAGTTCTGTTAATTTTTTTGGTCTACTTTTTTTCCTGTTGTTTAGGTTGGTTAATTTCTACTTATTTTATTCTATTTTTTATTTGTTCATCCATTTTGCTATTGATCCCATCCACTGAGGTTTTTATTTTGGTAAAAAAATTTTTTTGAGTTCTAAAATTTCCATTGGTTCTTCTTTTTACCTTCTTTGCTGATACTATTTTTTTTCCATTGAGACTTTTAATTTTTCATTTGTTTCAAATGTGCTCATAATAGTGCACATGCATTTTATATTATGGCTACTTTAAAATGTTTATCAGATAATACTAACATTACTTTCATCTCTGTCTTTTCAACTATCTCTTTAATTCAGTTTTAGATCTTCATTGTTTTTAGTCTGACAAGTGATTTTTCTTTTTTTTTTTTAAAGATTTTATTTATTTATTTGACAGAGAGAGACACAGCGAGAGAGGGAACACAAGCAGGGCGAGTGGGAGAGGGAGAAGCAGGCTTCCCGCGGAGCAGGGAGCCCGATGCGGGACTAGATCCCAGGACCCTGGGATCATGACCTGAGCCGAAGGCAGACACTTAACGACTGAGCCACCCAGGCGCCCCAGGGTTGGATTATTTTACAAGACATGTTCTTACTTTATTATTTTTTTTTTTTTATTTTTTTTTTTTTAAGATATTATTTATTTGACAGAAAGAGACACAGTGGGAGAGGGAACACAAGCAGGGGGAGTGGGAGAGGGAGAAGCAGGCTTCCCGCGGAGCAGGGAGCCCGATGAGGGGCTCGATCCCAGGACCCCGAGATCATGACCTGAGCTGAAGGCAGACGCTTAACGACTGAGCCACCCAGGCACCCCGACAAGTGATTTTTCAAATAAAACCTGGACATTTTGGATATTACATTATGAGATTCTGGATTTTATAAACCTTCTGTTCTATTTGGCTTCCTCTGACATCTCTCTGGTCAAATAAGGGAGGGCCTTGCCTCATTATGACCATGTAGGTGTAGAAATCCAGGTTCCCTACCTGGTCTTTGTTGATACCTGAGGGGGGTGTTCCTCATTACTGCTGGACAGGATTGGGAGTTCTGGCTCCTTACTAGGCCTCCAGTGATACTTCTCTGGCAGAGAGGGGTATGAATACCTCATTACTGCTCCTCATGTGGTCTCCACTGTAACCATGTCGGCCTCATTACTGCTGGGTGGTGAGGAAGGGCCTGAATCTCCCCAGGGCTTCCTCTCACACCACACAGTGGAGAGGAAAGAGCACCCTATTACTCTCAGGTTGGAAAGAAAAATCCAGGTTCCCCATCTTATCTCCCCTGAACCCATAGGGGACCACATTCTTGCATAGTGCAGATGAAAGTCCTGGTTCCCCACTCTTTTGTCTTTGATACCACCCCTATTAGTGGTTTGGAGTTCTTTGTTACTGCCTGATGGGATGGTGGGGGGGAGCGGATTTTGGTAGGGGGGTGGAAGTGTAGGCTCTTCACTCAGTCTTTGCTAGCATGGGTTGGGTCACAGATTTCTGTGGTGTTTTGCTGGAATACAGCAGTTTTTGCCTACAGGTTTTCTGTCTTGCCAGGCTGTCCCTTTCCTGGTTCTTTGGCTAGGGAGAGTAGGCTTTTGTTGGGGCTTTTTTTCTCTGTGTCCATTTCTCTATGTTGCTGGCTTTTTTTTTTTCTCTGTGTCCATTTCTCTATGTTGCTGGCTTCTTCAGCTTTAGCTGTGGTATATATAAGGCAAAAATAAAACCCAGAAAACCCACCAGCCTTCGGTGGGTCCCAACATATCCCTAGATGGTCTACTTTTTTCTCTCCACTTTTCAGGTCTTCTAATGATGTCTTATTTATTTATTTATAAAGTTGAGGTGTAATTGACATGTAACATTTTTTTAGTTTCAGGCGTACAACATAATGATTCTATATGTATATTGTGAAATGATCACAATACGTTTAGTTAATATCTGTCACCATACATAGTTGCAAAATTTTCTTCTTGTGAGGACTTTTAAGATCTATGCACTTGGCAACTTAAAATACGCAATACTGTATTATTAACTATAGTCACCATGTTGTATACCATGCTATACAAGCGGACCTCAGCTACCTGCACTTGAACCGCCATGGTGAGAAATTTTTTTTTAAGTTTCAATCTATAAAGAACTATCTATCTATCTATCTATCTATCTATCTATCTATCTACTTATCTAATATATTTATTTAAATTTTAATTCCAGTGTAGTTAACATACCACTTTCTTACACCATACACAAAAATAAACTCCAAACAGATTAAGGACCTAAATATGAGACCTGAAACCATAAAAATCTTAGAAGAGAGCAGTAATTTCTCAGACATTGGCTGTAGCAATATCTTTCTAGATACGTCTCCTGAGGCAAGGGAAACAAAAGCAAAATTAAACTATTGGGACTACATGAAAATAAAAAGCTTCTGCACAGCCAAGTAAACAACCAACAAAACTAAAAGACAAACTACTCAATGGGAGAAGATATTTGCAAATGACATATCTGATAAAATATATAAAGAACTTATACAACTCAACACCCAGAAAATAAATAATCCAATTAAAAGATGGGCAGAAGACGTGAACAGACATTGTTCCAAAGAACACATAGGGATGACCACCTGACACATGAAAAGACGCTCAATGTCACTCGTCATCAGGGAAATGCAAATGAAAACCACAATGAGATATCACTTCATACCTGTTAGAATAAGAACATTTTTGAGATAGAAGGCCAGCTGCTCTGGGACCCCAACGTCCTTTTGGAGAGGGAAGTAGAGGAGTTCCTGCACCAGGCAGTGAAGTGGAGGTGGCAGGAGATCTCTGCCTCTCAATTCAGGAGGAAGAAACCATGTAAGGCGGTGCTCTTTGTGCTCATGAAAAGCAATTTCCACACGGGAGGCAGGCCCGCTGAAGCAGCCCTGGAGGATGCGGTTTAACCCGCAAAGGCGATCGCAGATGGGTACCCGGGCGAGGTGCAGCGCAGGAACTTTGCACCGGAAGAGCTTGCTGCTGATCCGGCCGCGAGATGCGCACGCAGAGGGTCCGGCGTGTGTGGAGCGCGACTGCCCGTGGAAGAAGTTGGACAGCTTCTTGCTTCTGTCGGGTCAGACCCGGCTGGACCGGAGGAAGTGCGGTGGGTCAGGGTTCACAGATGCAGACCAGGACCTGGACGTGGTGACCCCAGTGGCCCCTGCCACCCCTTCCTGCTGCCGCCGTGGGTCCCGTGGGGCAGCTGCATGCAAAGGCCCGGCCCCATCCATCCTGCAGAGGTGAAGAAAGGCCTCCCTGCTCCGCGACCCCACAAATCGAGGACAGACTTGCAAACCTTTCTGATGAGTTCTGTGGCCGATTGTGTTTGCAATTACAGAGAAGGGAGCCCAGCTCTGTACACTGCAGTTGCTTCATCTCTACACCTCTTGGCAGCCTCCACTGAGTGGTTACCACATTCGTCCACTGTTGTCCACCAGAAATGTTTCAGTGTCTCCAGGGCAGCTGTTGTAATAGACCCTGACGTCCGTTCATCATATCTCCATTCTGAAGAGGTCAGTTGCCAGGAATACCATGACATGGCACCTTGTTTACAGAGGTACAGACTTTGAAGAACCTCCATAGCCTAGAGGTTGAGAGATAGGCAACATGACTGCTGATTTACTGATGAACAAGAGCATCTATCTTTTCAGGTGTCTTGTCAATCTTTAAGCTCTTCGCAGACAGGAGGAGGTCATGTCGCGCCAGCTGACAAGCCTGAGGAAGCCCCCGACTCTGATCTTCATTCTTAACTTATATGTTGTCTCCCCATGGGGTACAATGGTGGCTTCTATGTGAGTTTAGCGACTGGATGAGCTGAAGAAACTGTAGCGGGCAAAACTAGATCTCTTGGTCTCTGGAAAAAGACATGTCTTCTTTTGCTGATTGCTTATGTAAGTAGACATGATTGAGTAGGTGAAGAGAAAATTCTATGATAACCTCTAAGAACCAGCAGGCGGAGGCTACGGGGTGCTGCTCTGTTGGCTGGAGTCACCAATACTCCAGGCATATCCCAGGTGTGTGAAATAGGTGAAGGGGGTCAAAAGTACAAACTAACAGTTTGTAAGTCATGAGGATGTAATGTACAGCATGATGTTTGTCTTATATATTATATGCAGGGTTTTTAGTTATACTTAGTGGGAGGAATAGGGAAAAATACAGCTAAGCTCCTGGAAGTGGGAGCTGCTTTCCTTTTTATATGGATAAATTGTATTTTTACTTATTATTATTTTTTTAAGATGTATTTATTTGTTTTAGAGAGAGAGGCGCGCACCTGCTTGTGTGCGCCCACCCGTAGGAGGAGGGGCAGAGGGAGAGACTCTTCAAGAGGACACCCCTGAGCAGGCAGACAGTTGGGGCTCCATCTCACATGAGGTCATGATCTCAGCCAAAACCAAGAGTTGGAAGCTTAATCGGGGCGCCTGGGTGGCTCAGTTGGTTAAGCGACTGCCTTCGGCTCAGGTCATGATCCTGGAGTTCTGGGATCGAGTCCCGCATCGGGCTCACTGCTCGGCAGGGAGTCTGCTTCTCCCTCTGACCCTCCTCCCTCTCATGCTCTCTGTCTCTCATTCTCTCTGTCTCAAATAAATAAATAAAATCTTTAAAAAAAAAAAAAAAAGAGTTGGAAGCTTAACCACGGAGCCACCCAGGCGCCCCTCCTTTTACTTATTCTAATGTAGCCTTTAATTATTTTTAACTTTACAAAAAGTATCATGTTCAACCTATTCTTTAGGTACTTTTTTTCACATTACTACTGTATTGATAGGAGTTATCCTTATGGCAACAAGTCCCTGTGTAGTTAATTAGTTCTGCCTGCTATGTATATATAGCATGGTTCATTCATCCAAGTTACTGTGGATAGATACTTGTGATGTTTTCAGATTTTTGCTATTGTGAACGGCGCTGGTATGAACAGTGTTTTACGCATATCCTGTCCTGCACGTGCTAGAATTTCTTTTGATATATACCTAGGAGTGGAATGAATTGCTAGGCTACAGGCTATGTAAATCTTCAACTATAGAATATAATGCTAAATTCTTTAACAAAGTGGTTGCACTAATTTACATCCCCGCCAGCAGTGTGTTACAGATACAACAGATCTTTACTGAGGTGAAGTCTGAAAACTCTCCCAGGCAGTAAGCTGCTGGGTGATTGTGGGGCTCCCCTCAAATTTCCTGTCTCTCTGGCATCACTTACTGTCAATTGTTGTGTAATGACCAATATCTCAAAACTACTGTTCCGTTTATTTTGGCTTTTTTTTTTTTTAGTTGTTTCTGGCAGATGAGTCAATCTGGTCCCTGATTCTGTCTTGTTTGGAAGTAGAAGTCTTTTAAAATCATTTTAACTCCTATTTTTCCTGAAATAATTGTCTCTTTTTATTTATAAAATCATCTGTGTTTCTTCTCTACTTATCTTGATTAATTTTGCCAAAGTTTATTTTGTTAGTTTTTCCAAATAGTCATATTTTGGCATTTTATCTTTGTTAGTCTTCTCTATTCTTTGTTTTCTTATCTCTTATCTTGTGTTTTCCTTAGTTTTATCCTGTTTTTCCTTTTCCCATCTCTTAAGATGGACAATTAATTCATTAATTTTGAAGCTTTCAATTTTTTCCCTCAATAGTCCTGTTTAAGGCTATAAATTTCCCTCCAATCAATGCTTTTCTTGCATCACATAAATTTTTATATATATTTAAAAAATATTAAATCAGTTCTCTCATTGAACACCACATCAAAAACTAATGATGTACTATATGTTGTTAATTGAACTTAATAAAAAAATAATTAAAAAGTAGACTTATCATGGATAGAACTAGACAGTATTATGCTGAGTGAATTCAGTCAATCAGAGAAAGACAAATACCATATTTCACTCATATGTGGAATTTAAGAAACAATATGATGAACATAGCAGAAAGAAAAAGAGACAAAACAGAAAACAGACTCTTAACTATAGAGAACAAACTGATGGTTATCAGAGGGAGGTGGTTGGGGGGATGGGTTAAATAGGGGATGGGGATTAAGGAGAGCACTTGTGATGAGTACTGGGTGTTGTATATAAGTGATGAATCACCAAATCCTACACCATAAACTAATATTACACTGTATGTTACCTAAATAGATTTTAATAAAAACTTGGAAGAAAAAAAAAAAGATGAAAAAAATAAAAAAAACCTCTATTCAATAAAATGTGTTTGAGATTATTCTGCTAAAAAAAGATAATAAATAAAATAAAATAAAATAAATTTTTTTAAATCAGTTCTAGATATTTTAAAATTTCCATTATGACCTTATTTTAATCCATGAGCCATTTATTAGGGTTTTGAAAAATAAATTTTGAATAAGTGAGAATTAAAAATTTATATTTATAGTATTAATGTCTAATTTAATTGCATACTTTTTTGGGTAAGATTGTTGAGGCTTTATGGCCTAATTCATGATAAATTTTTATAGTCATCTGTACTTGAGAATATTTTTATTCAAAGTGTCAGATGTTCCTTAGGTTACATTTTTTAGTTATGTCATCCAGATCTTGTATATCTTGGCTGTTTTTTTTTTCTCTGTTTGACTTCTCAGTAATTGAGAGAGGTGTGCTAAAATCCCTCACTATGATGCTGGATTTATTACTCTGTCCTTGCAGTTCCTATAAAATTTACTTCATGTACTTTCAGGCAATTTTATTAGTAACCACATATTTAAAACTACTTTATCTTCTTGGATAATTGCATTAAGTAGTGAATTGAATTCTCTATCCTTAATAATATGTTTTACTATGCTATTTATTTTATATATTGTTAGTAATAGCTGTAGCAACTTTGTTTTGGTTATATTTGCTGCATATTTGATTTTCTATCATTTTATTTTTAACTTTTGTGTGTTCTTATGCTTTAGGAATATCTTTTATAAACAGCGTATTTTAGATTTTATAAAATCTAAGCTGTGACTTTATCTCTTAAAATCTAGTTAATATTTATGCTAACTATTAATATATTTGGACCAGTTCAAAATACCTCAACTTATTATTTCTGTGTTTTTTTTCCCTCTATTTCTGTTTATTTTCACCCACTTCATCTCCTTCTCTCCTTTAAATTAATAGCTGTGTCTACTCAAAATGCTCATCTGGGAATTGTTACTTATCCATAATGAGATAAGGACTTCCTGCTAGAATTTATTTATTTATTTATAAAAGATTTTATTTATTTATTTAATTGACAGAGAGAGAGAGAGAGAGAGAGCGTGAGAGGTAACACAAGCAGGGGGAGTGGGAGAGGGAGAAGCCGGCTTCCCGCTGAGCAGGGAGCCCGATGCCAGGCTGGATCCCAGGACCCTGGGATCATGACCTGAGCCAAAGGCAGTCGCTGTAACCAGCTGAGCCACCCAGGCGCCCCTCCTGCTTGAATTTAAAATAAGCATCACTCCCTTCATTGAGAAAGTCTTTATGTAAAAATCATGTTACCTGAACTAAGCAGTGTTTTTAGTGACATGATTGATACACACTTTGGTGCAAGAAACTTGTTAAGAACTGACAAACAGTTTATAGACCAGCAAGCTTGCTGGACCACAGTTTGAGTTCTTCCATACCTTGTGAGAACCTAACTCTCAAAGTACTAAGCTTTTAAATAGGGTTATTATATTTCCTCTTTTATTTTGATAATAGATTTCTTTCTCTCCCTCTCTTTAGTATAGCAACCAACTTTAGCATAGCAACCAAGGTACTTAATCTCTTTTTATTCACATATCACTTGCAGCATCTCGTTTGTCCTTTTATTTATGCATTCTTCCCCCACCCCCCTTGTCATCATGGATTTTTGCATGGTAAATCTTCTGAGGCCTTATATTCCTGAGAATGTGTTTATCAAGCTTTGAGATTTGATTTATATTTGGGCTGGATATACAGTTCTAAATTTAAGTTCTTTTCCTTCAATACTTTTGAAATTCTACTTCCATAGTCTTTAGGGCAGTGTTGCTTCTGAATAATTTGATTCTTATTTCTTTGATGTGATATGCTTTTTCTCTTTTTGTTAACTTTTAGAATTTTTTTCTTTATCTTTCTTATTCTTAAATTTTAATATAATGTGGTGTGGATTTTTCTTTCTTTCTCTTTCTTGTCACTCTACAGACTCTTTCCGTCTTAGGCCTGTTATCTTTAAAAAAAATTGAACATTTATCTGCATTACTTCTTCAAATATTTACCTCTCTTCAAATTTTTTCTCTTTCTGTGATTTGGATTTTAGCACTTCTCTTTCTATTCCTTATGCCTATTGAATTTTTTTTTATTTCTCATTTCTTTACCCTTCTTTTCTGAGCAGTGTTCTTTTTGAAGTGTATCATTTTTATGTTCCTTATTTCAACTATTATAATCTTGTCTTTAAAATATCTGCTTCACTCTTTTAAATAAATTTTTAATCCTATTGATGCATTCTTTCCTTTAAAAAATATTCTGAGAAACAAACAGGGTTTTAGAGTGGAGGGGGGAGGGGGGATTGGTTAGCCCAGTGATGGGTATTAAGGAGGGCACGTACTGCATGGAGCACTGGGTGTTATCCGAAAACAATGGATACTGGATCACCACATCAAAAACTAATGATGTATTGTATGGTGATTAACATAACACAATAAAATTAAAAAAATTAAAAAAAAAGTAACAGCCAAAAAAAAAATTTCAATAAACTGATCTAAAGTTATTGGTGTGTGTATTTTTGCTTCTAATGGAATCTAAAAATCCAGATAGTTGTACTCCTTAAATACCCTATCCTATTGATTTATGGGTCTGTTTTTCCTGGGGTTATTCTGTCAAGCAGAGCATATAGGGGAAGGTCAGACCCCTGCCTCTATCACCTTAAGTAGCTTAGGGGGTGGGAGTGGGGTATATGCATGAGCCCTTGTGTCCAGAGGCTGAGACAGTGAAAAACTGAGTCAATCTCTCCTCACCCTAAAAAAAGAACTTAATGTAGGGCTTTGCTCTTTGCCCCTCAGGAAAGAGCAGCTTTAGGTGGGGGATCTTTCTTAAACATAGCAACTTAACCGGAGTCATTACTTTGCTTTTCACACCATGTCACAGTAGCTCCTGCCATTGATTTTCCTTTGTTTTTGAGATCACTTGGACCAAGTCTGAGTTGCTGTGGGTGTAGGGTGGATATTCTTCATCCCAACAGTACCTTTTCTATTTTATTCTATTTTTCTATCCTCTGTACACTCTACTGGGCCGCCTCTGTGTACCCTGAAGCCAGTCTTTTCCTCTCACATCAGTTCAAAATAGCCCTCTGTCTTCATCTCAGGGATTTCTCATACCTTTCTTGGTGTTTTTGGTTGGTCTTGGGAGAGAGAGTCAAGAACAATCGCCAGTTCACCCTTCCTAGCCTAATAGGATCTGGAAATGGATCCACCTACCCTTTGCTACTATTTTTAGGGACCATGATTTTTTTTTTTCCCAGCACAAAGTAACATATAGTTTTTGTCATGGTTTTATTTTTACAAAAGGTGTTTAGAATATAAATAAAAATGTAGAATGTAAAATATTTTACCCAAACTCTTTGTGTTCTCTTTCCAAACTTTTTGCCACATGCAATCACTTTTTTTTTATGATGCAGGTTTTTTTTTTTTACCATACATTATTTTGAGTGTAGTTATTTTGATTTATTCTTCTTGTTGATTTTTATGGTTCTACAGTATTTTTAACATATTGCATAATATTCTTAAAAATCACATACCAAAATTTACCAAGGCTCTCTTAGGTTTAGGTTATTTTTACTTTTCACTATTAGAGGTGAATATAACATCTTTATAAATATATCTTTTGTCTTTTGATTTACTGGTTTAGATTTGTTTTAAGAATGAGATTACAAGGTCCATGGATATAAAAACTTTATGGCTCTTGATAAGTATTGCCAAATTGCCCTTCAAAGAATGCTGCTATTCTTTGAATGGTTTTCTGTATACTTATTCTGATGTATACTTAATTGCATATGCGCAAACTTGTTGTATATCACTTAAGACAAATCCTCTTCTGTCTTTTTACACTACTCTGATTACATTTTTTAAGGATACATTAAATTAAAATGGTGATAGACCATCTCCTTTTTTTTTTAAAACCACTATTACTTCCAAATAGCCCTGTAAAATCCTCTTAATTCTAATTCTAATTCTAATTTAAGTAATTAGGAATATAAATATAAATTAAGACAATGGGTGACATTTACTCCCTTAGATTCTAGCAATATAGAGAGCATGTATTACTTATACAGTTTGAAGTCTTAGGTCTCCCAGAAAGGTACAAAATATTTTTTGAAATCCATTTACTTCCACAAGTTGTCTGAAAGTCTGGCCCTCCCCCTCTGTTTGGAACCATATAAATCCTGGGGGTTTTATATCATGCAAGAAAGGGATGGGGGATGGAAAAAGGAGAGCTATTAGACTTGTTGCCAACCCTAATGTCTAGTGCTCAAACTAGATATTATTATTATTATTTTTTAAATTTTATTTACTTTTGACAGAGAGAGAGAGCACAAGCAGAGGAAGCCGCAGGTAGAGGCAGAGGAGAAGCAGGCTCCCCGCTGAGCAGGGAGCCTGATGCGGGGCTCCATCCCAGGACCCTGAGATCATGACCTGAGCCGAAGGCAGATGCTAAACCGTCTAAGCCACCCAGGCGCCCCTCAAACTAGATATAATTTGATATAGAAAATGTAAAAATGTAACATTTTTTACATTTTGAAGCCTTGCTATTCATACCTGCTATTATCTTTAAACAAAAACTCTGAATACATTGCTTACATATATTGCTTACATCATGCTATATAATTTACAAGATTCCTGAAATAATTATGGTTAATATGTGCCAAGCACTGTTTTAGATGTATATTTAATTCTTGCAGTAATTTTTGCTACATAATAAATAATGTCAAAATCTTGGGGGTTTACAATAATAAACACTCATTTTCTCCCTCATAGGTCTGTGGGTTGTCTGTGGCTCAGGTGGGCTCCAAGATTGCCTGGTCTTGGCTCTGGGCTGTGGGTTGGGTTCCTGTCTGCTTCTCCAGTGCCAGTGGCTGTCTGGGGCATGGTCTTCCTATTGCAGACAACTGAAGTGTAAGTAGGCAGGCTAAACCACACAAACATATTTAAAACTCCTGTTTGAATCACATCTACTAAAATTCCATTGTCTCATGCAAATCACATGGCTAAGTGCAGGGGCAGTAGGTTGGGATGTATGTACTTTACCCATAGTGGGAGGCACTGCAAAGTCATGTGGGAAAGAGTGTAGATGTGTAACTTTATAAGGAGTGAGTGAAGAACCGAGAACAATAATCTTATGTATCATAATTCTCAGAGCAATTATGCAGATTGTCTCTTGTTAACTCACCATCATCCCCATCCCCTATATGATATTAGAGGTACTGACTACACTTCATTTTAGGAGAGAAGCCTAATGTATTAGCTTGGCTGCCATAACAAAATCTCATAGACTGGGTGGCTTAAACAACAGAAATTTATTTCTCACAAGTTGTGGAGGCTAGGAGCTCAGATTAGAGTGCCGGCATGCTTGGGTTCCGGTGAGAGCTCTCTGTCTGGCTTGCCGCTTTCTCACCGTGCCCTCATGTGACAGGCAGAGAGAAGGAACCAGCTCTCTAGTGCGTTCTTATAAGAGCACATTATGGCATGGGGTCCACTCTGCCTGTCAGCGGGTAGGCAGGTAAAGGGCAATGGCAGACATGAGGTTTACTTTGAGTTGTGGGCATTCTTTATATAGAATCACTTGCTTTGGTGCTGCCAGCAGCTGAGATCATCATCAGACGTTTTCTGTGATTCCTTAAACCTTCTGATCTCTGAAAGCCAGTGGTGGTTTTCCCTTACCTTGGCTCCCCCAGAATTTTGTAAGCACTTGTCATATTTTATTGAATTTAAGATGCCATCAATTGTGTCACTGAGAAAGGAAAAAGAGCTACTAATTAGATTAAAATTTTTTTATCCCTAAGATTTTTGTTCCATACTTTTAGAAAAGGCTATTTTAGACTTAATTAGATAGGTTTTAAAACACCTGCACATACAATTGTACATACATAAAAATGTAAATCTGAGCACAATAAATCCACTGTTATTTCTGAAATCACTTCATATTCAGAATTTTGCTCTTCTGAATCATTTTTTCCACTTAAGAGTTCTCAGTGTGAGTTTTTCCACTCATCAGGAGGCATTGGGAGCATTGGTAATGGGTCATTTCTTAAAAGAGTACTCCATCATTACCTACTGTCTTTTCTTCCAAGCTGCTAACAAACATTCTGCCAGTTTGGCTCGAGTTGTCTTAATTTTATGTCAATTCCTATTCCATTCACAAAGAGTACTTAAATAGTTTGTGGATTCAGTGTGTAAGGATTTACCGTGGTTGAGTCGTGCCAGTGGGAATGACCATGAGGTTCTGCACTTCTCTATGAGCTTATTCTTTATTCTTCTTGATACACATTTCTGTGATGCGTCCAGAATTGATCAGTGGGTTGTGTTAGGGCTCCTAGGTATCTATTCCGAAGACTTTTAGCTGGCTCAGTGGGTATCTATCTGTTTTCTGAGTACATACTATGATATCTTGGGGGTAAGATCTCATTTTTGTATGCCATTTTGTAATTTAAAATTAAATCTAAACCCCATGGAATGTACAACAGCAAGAGTGAAAGTTAATGTGTATATGGACTTTGAGTGATAGAGATGTGTCAGTGTTGATTCATTGATTGCAATAAATATACCACCATGGTGTGAGATATTGGTGGGGGAGGCTGTGCATGTGTGGGGCAAGGGGTATGTGGGCACTCTCTTTTCTGCTCAGTTTTGCTGTGAACCTAAAATCATTCTAAAAAATCTAAAAAAGTCTATTAAAATATTAAATATAAAAATAATCTTGTTACTGGTAATTATTCATAGCTTTACAGAGTTAGGCTACTTTTTATCACCTGTGTCATGATGGTGTTATCTTTAGCATCTTTAGCAGTGACAGTATGGGCACTGGAGTTTCTTTAGCATTTTCTATTTGACCAAACAAACGGTTTTATTAATTTACTCAATTGAGTCACAGGTTACTGGCAATTAAGTAACTTCTATTCATAGTCAGCAAAAAGTTTCTGACAAATTGATACTTAGGGCCTTAAGGATAATCTTGGCTGGTACGTAAATTATTCATAAAAATCTCTTTTTCAGCTCTTCTGGATGACTTGGCAGTTTCTCCTGTCTTGATTGCCCTCTTAGTTTAGTTTCCTCTAAAAGCAGATCCTGAGATAAGGATGTGGGTACAGAGAGAGCATATTTAAAAAGTGCTCTCTGGGGGAGCCTAGGTGGCTCAGTCGGTTAAGTGTCCAACTCTTAATTTTGACTTAGGTCATGATCTCAGGGTCATGAGATCAAGTCCCACTTCAGGCTCTGAGCTCAGCGGGGAGTTTGCTGGAGATTCTCTCTCTCCCTCTCCGTCTGCCCCTCCCCGTTTGCTCTCTCTCTAAAATAAATAAATAAATCTTAAAAAAAAGGGGTGCCTGGGTGGCTTAGTCAGTTAAGCATCTGACTCTTGGTTTCAGCTCAGGTCATGATCTCAGGGTTGTGAGATCGAGCCCTGCATCTTGGGCTCAGCGCGGAGTCTGCTTGAGCTTCTCTCTCTTTCTCCCTCTCTCTTTGCCCCTCCCCATTCTCATGTGTGCACTTTCTCTCGCTCTCAAATAAAATAAATACATAAAATCTTAAAAAAAAGGAAGTGCTCTCTGAAAGCACTTGACCCTCTAGGGCCATTAACTTCACCCTTGGGCCATTTACTGCCCCCACACCCCAATTGCCAGGATTCTCTGAGATAGAAGATCAGAGACACCTTATTGTTTTGAGTAAAGGGAAAGAGCAGTGATGAAAACTGAGAGTTGGCTACTGGGAAGCATATGCTAGTTTTGTTTTTTCCGTATTACTTGCTAGTTGAAAATGCATAAAGTTGAGACATAGCGTGATCTTATGACATTTATTCTCCCAGCCTGTTTGCATTTCTGCCTCTTTAACAGCTGCTTGGGATGGATGCTGTGTAGCCCAAGTGTATCTCCTGTGCTTTCTCTGTTTCCTTCCAAACCCCTATCAGCCCATGGTAGATGAATATGTTGGCAATCTTATTGAAAGTCAGACCCTAGTGTATCTGTTGACATGTGTTCATTTAACAGAGCTTGTTTACTCCTCATCACATTTCTGTACATCAGATTCTGCACTGTGGTCACTCCACCTAGGCGTTGCCATCCCAGGGGGCCCTGCTGAAGCAGCCTGCCAGGACTGGTTTTATCCTTTACTATGTCATAGATGTGTTAGGTGCTGTGGGGAATAAATAAGAAGTCCATGCAATAGTGGCTGATTCTGGGGAGTATAGATGCATGCTCAGAATCGCCCTCCACAGGGGGAAGTTTACCAAGGTGGTAACTCAGACTCGAAGGAGTTGAGACAGAGAAGAGCTTGCATGGACTGGAACCTTTTGAAAAGGCCCCACGAGGGGGCCAGGTCTGAGTAATAAATTTGAATTGGGGGGGCAATTTTGATAAGGGCTCTTAGGACATATTCTTTTTGGAGGCTGGACTCCCCAAGCAAATGTCATTTTATTTTTTTATTTTTTAATATTTTTAGAATTTTTTAATTATGTTAATCCCCATACATTACATCATTAGTTTTAGATGTAGTGTTCCATGATTCATTGTTTGTGCATAACACCCAGTGCTCCATGCAGAACGTGCCCTCTTTAATAATCATCACCAGGCTAACCCATACTCCCAACCCCCTCCCCTCTAGAACCCTCAGTTTGTTTTTCAGAGTCCATCGTCTCTCATGGTTCGTCTACCCCCCCGATTTCCCCCCTTCATTCTTCCCCTCCTGCTATCTTCTTTTTTTTTTCTTAACATATATTGCATTATTTGTTTCAGAGGTACAGATCTGAGATTCAACAGTCTTGCACAATTCACAGCGCTTACCAGAGCACATATCCTCCCCAGTGTCTATCACCCAGTCACCCCATCCCTCCCACCCCACCCCCCACTCCAGCAACCCTCAGTTTGTTTCCTGAGATTAAGAATTCTTCATATCAGTGAGGTCATATGATACATGTCTTTCTCTGTTTGACTTATTTCGCTCAGCATAATACCCTCCAGTTCCATCCACGTCGTTGCAAATGGCAAGATCTTATTCCTTCAGATGGCTGCATAATATTCCATTGTATATATACCACATCTTCTTTATCCATTCATCTGTCGATGGACATCTTGGCTCTTTCCACAGTTTGGCTATTGTGGACATTGCTGCTATAAACATCGGGGTGCACGTACCCTTTCGGATCCCTACTTTTGTATCTTTGGGGTAAATACCCAGTAGTGCAATTGCTGGATCGTATGGTAGCTCTATTTTCAACTTTTTGAGGAACCTCCATACTGTTTTCCAGAGTGGCTGCACCAACTTGCATTCCCACCAACAGTGTAGGAGGGTTCCCCTTTCTCCGCATCCCCACCAACATCTGTCGTTTCCTGACTTGTTAATTTTAGCCATTCTGACTGGTGTGAGATGGTATCTCATTGAGGTTTTGATTTGGATTTCCCTGATGCCGAGCGATGTTGAGCACTTTTTCATGTGTCTGTTGGCCATTTGGATGTCTTCTTTGGAAAAATGTCTGTACTCCTCATGTCTTCTGCCCATTTCTTGATTGGATTATTTGTTCTTTGGGTGTTGAGTTTGATAAGTTCTTTATAGATTTTGGATACTAGCCCTTTATCTGATAATGTCATTTGCAAATATCTTCTCCCATTCTGTCGGTTGTCTTTTGGTTTTGTTGACTGTTTCCTTTGCTTTGCAAAAGCTTTTTATCTTGATGAAGTCCCAATAGTTCATTTTTGCCCTTGCTTCCCTTGCCTTTGGTGATGTTTCTAGGAAGAAGTTGCTGTGGCTGAGGTTGAAGAGGTTGCTGCCTGTGTTCTCCTTTAGGATTTTGATGGACTCCTGTCTCACATTTAGGTCTTTCAACCATTTGGAGTCTATTTTTGTGTGTGGTGTAAGGAAATGGTCCAGTTTCATTCTTCTGCATGTGGCTATCCAATTTTCCCACCACCATTTGTTGAAGAGACTGTCTTTTTTCCATTGGACATTCTTTCTTGCTTTGTCGAAGATGAGTTGACCATAGAGTTGAGGGTCCATTTCTGGGCTCTCTATTCTGTTCCATTGATCTATGTGTCTGTTTTTGTGCCAGTACCATACTGTCTTGATGATGACAGCTCTGTAATAGAGCTTGAAGTCCGGAATTGTGATGCCGCCAGCTTTGCTTTTCTTTTTCCACATGCCTCTGGCTATTCGGGGTCTTTTCTGGTTCCATACAAATTTTAGGATGATTTGTTCCATTTCTTTGAAAAAAGTGGATGGTATTTTGATGGGGATTGCATTGAATGTGTAGATTGCTCTAGGTAGCATTGACATCTTCACAATATTTGTTCTTCCAATCCATGAGCATGGAACGTTTGTCCATTTCTTTGTGTCTTCCTCAATTTCTTTCATGAGTATTTTATAGTTTTCTGCGTACAGATCCTTTGCCTCTGGTTAGATTTATTCCTAGGATCTTATGGTTTTGGGTGCAATTGTAAATGGGATCGACTCCTTAATTTCTCTTTCTTCTGTCTTGTTGTTGGTGTTTAGGAATGCCACTGACTTCTGTGCATTGATTTTCTATCCTGCCACTTTACTGAATTCCTGTATGAGTTCTAGCAGTTTTGGGGTGGAGGCTTTTGGGTTTTCCACATAAAGTATCATATCATCTGCAAAGAGTGAGAGTTTGACTTCTTCTTTGCCAATTTGGATGCTTTTGATTTCTTTTTGTTGTCTGATTGCTGTGGCTAGGACTTCTAATACTATGTTGAATAGCAGTGGTGATAGTGGACATCCCTGCTGTGTTCCTGACCTTAGGGGGAAAGCTCTCAGTTTTTCCCCATTGAGAATGATATTCGCTGTAGGTTTTTCATAGATGGCTTTTATGATATTGAGGTATGTACCCTCTATGCCTATACTCTGAAGAGTTTTGATCAAGAAAGGATGCTGTACTTTGTCAAATGCTTTTTCTGCATCTATTGAGAGGATCCTATGATTCTTGTTCTTTCTTTTGTTAATGTATTGTATCACGTTGATTGATTTGCGGATGTTGAACCAACCTTGCAGCCCAGGGATAAATCCCACTTGGTCGTGGTGAATAATCCTTTTAATGTACTGTTGGATCCTGTTGGCTAGTATTTTGGTGAGAATTTTTGTATCCATATTCATCAGGGATATTGGTCTGTAATTCTCCTTTTTGATGGGGTCTTTGTCTGGTTTTGGGATCAAGGTAATGCTGGCCTCATAAAATGAGTTTGGAAGTTTTCCTTCCATTTCTATTTTTTGGAACAGTTTCAGAAGAATAGGTATTAATTCTTCTTGAAATGTTTGGTAGAATTCCCCTGGGAAGCCATCTGGCTCTGGGCTTTTGTTTTTTGGGAGATTTTTGATGACTGATTCAATTTCCTTAGTGGTTATAGGTCTGTTCAGGTTTTCTATTTCTTCCTGGTTCAGTTTTGGTAGTTGATACATCTCTAGGAATGCATCCATTTCTTCCAGGTTATCTAATTTGCTGGCATAGAGTTGCTCATAATATGTTCTTATAATTGTTTGTATTTCTTTGGTGTTGGTTGTGATCTCTCTTCTTTCATTCATGATTTTGTTGATTTGGGTCATTTCTCTTTTCTTTTTGATGAGTCTGGCCAGGGGTTTATCAATCTTGTTAATTCTTTCAAAGAACCAGCTCCTAGTTTCGTTGATCTGTTCTACTGTTCTTTTAGTTTCTATTTCATTGATTTCTGCTCTGATCTTTATGATTTCTCTTCTCCTGCTGGGTTTAGGCTTTCTTTGCTGTTCTTTCTCAAGCTCCTTTAGGTGGAGGGTTAGGTTGTGTACTTGAGACCTTTCTTGTTTCTTGAGAAAGGCTTGTATTGCTATATACTTTCCTCTTAGGACTGCCTTTGTTGCATCCCAAAGATTTTGAACAGTTGTGTTTTCATTTTCATTGGTTTCCATGAATTTTTAAAATTCTTCTTTAATTTCCTGGTTGACCCATTCATTCTTTAGTAGGATGCTCT
Source organism: Neomonachus schauinslandi (assembly GCF_002201575.2). Classification (NCBI taxonomy): domain Eukaryota; kingdom Metazoa; phylum Chordata; class Mammalia; order Carnivora; family Phocidae; genus Neomonachus; species Neomonachus schauinslandi. The sequence goes on from NC_058403.1 coordinate 111,783,544, forward strand.
TTAGCTTCCACGTATTTGAGTTCTTTCTGACTTTCCTCTTGTGATTGAGTTCTAGTTTCAAAGCATTGTGGTCTGAAAATAGGCAGGGAATGATCCCAATCTTTTGGTATCGGTTGAGACCTGATTTATGACCTGGGATGTGATCGATTCTGGAGAATGTTCCATGGGCACTAGAGAAGAATGTGTATTCTGTTGCTTTGGGATGGAAATGTTCTGAATATGTCTGTGAAGTCCATTTGGTCCAGTGTGTCATTTAAAGTCTTTATTTCCTTGTTGATCTTTTGCTTAGACGATCTGTCCATTTCAGTGAGGGGGGTGTTAAAGTCCCCCACTATTATTGTATTGTTGTTGATGTGTTTCTTTGCTTTTGTTATTAATTGCCTTATATAATTGGCTGCTCCCATGTTAGGGGCATAGATATTTACAACTGTTAGATCTTCTTGTTGGATAGACCCTTTCAGTAGGATATAGTGTCCTTCCTCATCTCTTATTACAGTCTTTGGTTTAAAATCTAACTTGTCTGATATAAGGATTGCCACCCCAGCTTTCTTTTGATGTCCATTAGCATGGTAAATGGTTTTCCACCCCCTCACTTTCAATCTGGGGGTGTCTTTGGTTCTAAAATGAGTCTCTTGCAGACAGCATATCGATGGGTCTTGTTTTTTAATCCAGTCTGATAGCCTGTGTCTTTTGATTGGGGCATTTAGCCCATTTACATTCAGGGTAACTATTGAAAGAGATGAATTTAGTGCCATTGTATTGCCTGTAAGGTGACTGTTCCTGAATATTGTCTGTGTTCCTTTCTGGTCTATGTTGCTTTTAGGGTCTCTCTTTGCTTAGAGGACCCCTTTCAAGATTTCCTGTAGGGCTGGTTTTGTGTTTGCAAATTCCTTTAGTTTTTGTTTGTCCTGGAAGCTCTTTATCTCTCCTTCTATTTTCAATGACAGCCTAGCTGGATAGAGTATTCTTGGCTGCATATTTTTCTCATTTAGTGCTCTGAATATATCCTGCCAGTCCTTTCTGGCCTGCCAGGTCTCTGTGGATAGGTCTGTTGCCAATCTAATGTTTCTACTGTTGTAGGTTACATATCTCTTCTCCCGAGCTGCTTTCAGGATTTTCTCTTTGTCTCTGAGACTCGTAAGTTTTACTATTAGATGTCGGGGTGTTGACCTATTTTTATTGATTTTGAGAGGGGTTCTCTGTGCTTCCTGGATTTTGATGCCTGTTTCTTTCCCAAATTAGGGAAGTTCTCTGCTATAGTTTGCTCCATTATACCTCCTGCCCCTCTCTCTCTTTCTTCTTCTTCTGGGATCCCAATTATTCTAATGTTGTTTCATCTTATGGTATCACTTATCGCTCGAATTCTGCCTTCATGGTCCAGTAGTTGTTTATCTCTCTTTTTCTCAGCTTCTTTATTTTCCATCATTTGGTCTTCTATATCACTGATTCTCTCTTCTGCCTCATTTATCCTAGCAGTTAGCGCCCGCATTTTTGATTGCACCTCATTAATAGCCTTTTTGATTTCGACTTGGTTAGATTTTTGTTCTTTTACTTCTCCAGAAAGTGTTTCTCTAATAACTTCCATGCTTTTTTCAAGCCCAGCTAGTATCTTTAAAGTGATGATTCTGAACTCTAGATCCGACATCATACTAATGTCCGTATTGAGTAGGTCCCTGGCAGTGGGTACTACCTCTTGTTCTTTTTGTTGAGGTGATTTTTTCCATCTTGTCATTTTGTGCAGAGGAGAATAGATTAGTGAGAGAACAAAATGCTAACAGGGTAACAACGTTCCCAGAAAATATACTCTAAACAAATCAGAAAAGACCTGAAGCAGTGGGAAAAGAAAGGGAAAGAGAGGAAAAGAAAAAGAAAAAGAAAAAAGAAAGATAAAAACAAACAAAAACAGAAGAAAACAAAAAAAAAACGGAACATGATCAAATATGCTCAGGCTGGTATATAGATCAGTGCCACACCCTAGATTTTGGGTGTATCTTGGTCTGTTAGAAGAAAGTGCCTCCCAAAATTTTAAAGAAATAAAAACTTATATATGTACAAAACTAATGGTTGATATGATGAAGGGATGGAATATGACTGTAAAGATGGAAATTATAAAAAATTTTATAAAAGGAATTGATAAGAAGTTGTTTGAAAAAAGAAAGAAGAGGATTTAAAAAAAAAAGGGAGAGAATGTGATCAGGCAGGGGAGTAGAAAAAAACCATACACTAGAGATTTAGGGTATATTTTGATCTGTTAGAAGAAACTATCTCAAAATTTTAAAGAGAGAACAACTTATATATATATGCCAAAAATACGGGTAACTACTATGAAGGGATAGAATATGACTCTAAAAATGAAAAATAAAAATGTTTTTTTAAAAAAGGGATTGATAAGATGTTGGTTGAAAAAGGAAAAAAGAAAAATTCAAAAAAAAAAACAGTTAAAAAAAAATTAACTTTGAAAGACTACAGAATCATGGTAAAAAAAGCCATGGATTCTATGTGCAGTATTCCCCTAGCACTGGAGTTCTGCTGTTCTCATTGATCGGTAAACTTTTTCTTGGCTGGCTGTTCTCGCTGATCTTCTGGGGGACAAGCCTGTTGCCATGGTTCCCAAATGTCTCTGCCGGAGGCGGAATTGCCCTGCCCTTGCCGGTCCGGGCTAAGTAATCTGCTCGGGTTTGCTCTCCAGAGCTTTTGTTCCCTGCAAGCTTTCCGTACAGCTTTGGAGGCCGAGAGTGAAAATGGCGGCCTCCCAATCTCCGCCCCGTAGAAGCCGAGAACTCGGGGCCCCACTCCTCAGTGAGCCCCCAGAGAAAAGCCATCAGTCATTCCCATCTCCCCGGTCTCCGGCTGCACTCTGTGCTCACCCGGCCTGTGACCGCGCGTTTCTATCTCTGACACCCAACTCCGGGTGGAGTCTCCAAACCCAGCAGATCCCTGTGGTGCGCTCCTGCGCCTCTCCTCCCGGGGGAGGAAGGTGAGTCTCCCCAGATCTGCCGCTTGTTGGGTCCCTGCTGGAGGAGCAGTGGCCTGACTGTGCCGCGGATCACAGTTTATGACAACCGCAAGCTGAGAGCCCGCCCCTGGGCTCCGTCTCTGCAGCCGGCTTCCCAGCTCCGATCCCTGGGAGCTCTGCCGCACTCAGGCACCCTTGGTCTTTCTGTGACCCCGAGGGTCCTGAGACCACACTGTCCCGCGAGGGTTCCACCCCCAGCTTAGCCACCGGAGTGACGTCCCTCAGCGGATCAGACTTTTAAACGTTCTGATTTTGTGCTCCTCGGCTCTATCACTTGCCAGAAGCGGCTGACGGAGGCCCCTCCCCCGCCGTCTATCCTCCTGAATATCGCCTCGGATTCACTTCTCTGCACGTCCTACCTTCCAGAAAGTGGTCGCTTTTCTGTTTAGAGAGTTGTTGCTCTTCTTTTCTTCGATCTCCTGTTGAGTTCGTAGGTGTTCAGAATGGTTTGATCCTTATCCAGCTGAATTCCTGAGACCAGACGAAATCCAGGTCTCCTACTCCTCCGCCATCTTGCTCTGCCCCCCCGCAAATATCATATTAAAGTGTGATCTTATTCCTCTTTGATCACCAAATGTCTGAGAAGTTGGTTGAAATCTATAAACCTTAAAAGAGGCAACTTGATTGCGGGATTGAGGTTGAATGTAGGTTCAAATGCTATGTTTGCCAAAGAGGTGGGTGACTGACATTTAGCAGTGTCCTTGAAGAGGCTTGCTGGCTTACTTGTGTATGGAAAGGACAGTTTCTGGAATGCCTAGCACCTCTGCATAAGAGCCACAGATGCAGTGGAATCCATAAAGAGGAAAACCTCATGGCTTGCTCTTTGGGGCATCCAGACATACTTAGTTAGGTCCATGCCCTTGGGTCCAAGCCATTGTATCATCTGTGCTGGGGAATTGCTGGGGGGAGATTGCTATCCCTGGCTTGTTGGATGATGCTGACCGACTCCTAGGTGGACTTGCACTTTGAAGAACCATTGCACACCTCCCCTAACACCTTTCATCACTAGGGAAGACTTGTGCCATTTACTTTGGTTACATTTTACCATGGGCTATGGTGGCTTGGAGATAGGGGTCTAAGGTGGCTGTGTGGAATATTAAATCTTCCTTTTGTTTTTTCATTCCTTGTGAGTCTATGCTGTCCCTAAACTGTCAGGTGTTAGATAGGAAACAGTTTACTTTCAGCTCTAGAGGGCTTGAATGATGTACCACCAGGACTTATGGTTGCCTTTGGGAGGCATTGTGCTTGAGTCTCAGACCTGGGTTCAAATCCTGATGCAGCCCCTCTGGTGAAAACCATGGGTGATTCTCTTAGATTCTTTGAGTCTTGGTTTCCTCCTTTATATGGTGGTTAATTATACTTGTTGCATAGCATCATTGGGAGATTAAATAAAATAATGATGAAAGTTCCTGGCATGGAGCTTTAGAAATGTAGTTTCCTTCTAATATAGCCTAATATGTCAGTTGTGATACCTGAAGCTAAAGCCTTAAGGAATTAATTTAAATTTAATGAAAAAATAATATATGCATTATTTAAAAAAAAGTGAGAAAAATCTTTAGATTTAAACTGAGGGATTTTGAAGGTAGAATTATGGTCTTATTTCCTAAATGCATTTGTTTCCAGTGACTATTTTATTCACTTTATATGGAAAAAATTATTTCATATAGAAGAGATAGCCTTGGTATAAAGGCATCTGATGAAATGCAGCTAATTAAACACATAATTTGGTACAGACTGTGTACCCAACATATTTTGGCACATAAAATATTTACTCTGATAAACTGAAGCTGTTATTTTGAACTGGGTCTCAGTTGTTATTGAGACTGAGTGTTTTTAATCTAGCAAATGATAATGACTTCATCACTTCTGACTTTGTGTGTCTGGTTTCAGCCGGGAATGAGATTTTATTGCTGTGCTTTTAGCTTTCAGTAAGAGTGCTTGATAGACTATCACTGCTAAGATCTTGTTTTTGAAAAGAACATTAAATACTTGTTAATTTATATTTATATTCAAAACTCTAAATCTGTGCAAAACATAAGTAAGTCTCCTAATTATGAATTTCCCTCCTATTTTCAGTTTTATGTGAAATCCAGGAACTTGAACAGCACAAAAAGTAGATCAGCTCAAAGTTTCTTTCAAAATGCTTTGATATTTTGGTCTCTGCCCTTCCTGCTTTGTGATACATTTGTATTAGAAAAAAGGGATAGTCTTGGTCGTGTTCTAAGCAGGTATATTTTGAAGAAAACCCTCTAAACCTGTGCTATAAGAAAGCACTGTTTGAGTTTCAGTTTCAAATTTACTTAGTGTGTTTAAATTTACTTCTAGAGATGCAAGTTCTACTTTAGTTCAACTTTAGTTTCCTTCACTAAGTCTCAGGTGATGCTGAGGTTGCTGGTCTGAGTACTACACTGAGTAGAAAGAGCTGTGTGCACATTTGAAAATCTGACTGCTTGGGTTTGAATGCCTGCTCTACTCTTTATTACCCCTATGACCTTGTTGTGTAGGACCTTTAGCTGCTCTGTGTCTCTGTTTTGGCATCTGTCAACATGGGAATGATTAAAATGGCATTTGGCTCTAAGAGTTCATTTAAAGAAAAACTGATATAACCCACATGAAGTATTTAACACCTAACAGCAAAGTGATAACTACTAATAAATTTTAATATATATTTTATCTGGTGATAATGGCTTTCAGAGAATTGGAAGGGGAGAGGGGGCGTCCTAATATTCATTTATTTTTGCTTGAGAAACATTTTAGTGCAACTCAGTGACCAATTGTCCCAGTTTTCCCAGGACTGGGTTTTTCAGTGGTTTTAGTCCTGAAAGTCTCTTGTCCTGGGAAACCCCTCATTTCTGAGCAAACCAGAAGAGTTGGTCACCCTTATATTTAAGGACTTAGGGTCTTTTTAAGTCTTCACAGTAATCTTATGACATGGGTATCATTAACTGAATTTCCCAGATAGGCCATGGCTAGTAAGTGGTGAAGCCTCTATTCAACTCTGCCTTTGAGTGGCTTCATAGTCCTTGGATGCTCCATTACATCTGTTGTACAATCAAATGTTATTGCTGTATTCTTATGTAGTTTTTCAAAATGCATATCAGAAGCATATTTGGTTTAGATTAAGATAAAATAATACAAGATATTCAACCCCCATAAAGTTCATAAAAAATAGGTAAATAGGAATATACTGGACATGCAAGAATCATGAGGCTGCCCTGTTCTAAGGTCTGAGGAAAGGTGACTCATCTAGAAGACTTGCTGTCTCATCTCAGAGTCTGCTTTTTGTAGACTAAATGAAGTGGACAGATTAAGATGAAGCTTAGTGGCAGAATATTTATATAATTCTAGTAGAGGATGGGAATTTGTGGAAGGGGCTAGGGAAAATCTGATTTTATTACTTTTTTTTTCTCGACCCTTTTCTTTCTAGTCTTCTGCCAAAACAACCAGACAGGTGTTCCTTACCTTTCTTCATTTCTCTGCCTTTGTAAAAAATTAGTTGGTGTGGACACAAGTGCACTTTGTCAAGTGGCAACATCAAGGGATGCCTGAACATAAGAAAGTCCTCATATTATCCCATTACCCTGTCTAAGCTTTTTATGTGACAGCCAGAGAACCATATCAGCTGGAATCCTTCCTTTAGTCTTCATGAAACAAATGCTCTTAGCTCCAAAAATACTTCTACAAATACTTCTCACAGAATTTGCTCAGCTCAGTTTTACTATTAAGAAAGCTACTGCTTATTGCCAAAGGAATACTTAACAGTGGTTTCCAAACCAGAGTTTCCTTAGTTGGATGTAGCCCTAGTGAACCTGGGCCTCAGGGGAAATCACATTTTTTTGTTGTTGTTCTAAAAATGGACTTGGGTATGACATTTAACATAAGAACTAAAAACATTTAAAAATTCAATACATTGATATAAAATATAAATATAAATAATACAAAATAAATCAATGCTAGTTATCTTAAAATCTGTAGAATCAACAAAATTTTAATGTAGGGACCCTTTATTATACTTATTTATTTATGTATATATTGTAAAACTGCATTTTAATGTGTAAGTGTATTCAAATGCTTGATTTTGCTATTTACAAACATTTTTATAGAAGATAAGAATTGAAATGGAAATATCCCAATTTCATCTGTTTGGTTTGCCTACAATTTTATTTATTTATTTATTTATTAAAATTTTATTTTATTATGTTATGTTAGTCACCATTCATTACATCGTTAGTTTTTGATTTAGTGTTCCATGATTCATTGTTTGCATATAACACCCAGTGCTCCATTTAATACGTGCCCTCCTTAATACCCATCACCGGGCTAACCCATCCCCCCCACCCCCCTGATTTGCCTACAATTTTAATTGAAGATAAAACCCATGAGTAAATTACTTTTGCAAATAAACTGCACAGTTCAATAAAGATCACTAAAATTATTGAAAAAAATCTCAATCATTGAAAAATAGAAGGGAAATTTAGAATTATTCTTTATCAGTTTCTCAAAGTGTGGCTTCTGGACCAGCAATATCAGCATTACTTGAGAACTTGCTAAAAATGAAAATTGTTCTCTTCCACTCCAAACCTATTGTTTCAGAAACTTTGGTGGAGGGGCCCAGCAGTCTATAATCTTCCTTAGGTGATTCCTGTTCACGTTCAAGTGTGAGAATCTCTGGTCCAGACCATCCAGAAGAGTGTCCAGTGGGTCATTAGGATGATATACCTTTAGCAGAGTTTGAGAATTAGAACCTAAATTGATGACTCAGAAATTAGATAACCTCTTTTTCTCTTTGCCTTCGAGAGAAGTGATGACCATTGGACAGTGTGGTGTAATGAAAAGAATTTGAATTTTGAAGTGTGAAGATCTGGTTTCAGTTTGCAACTTTATATATGCAAATCACTTAAGTACTTTGAGCCATGGTTTCTAATATATAAAATGGGGATAATGATAGCCTGAGTCTCATAGAGTTGCTGTGATCGAATGCAGACATGATTGTGAGGGCAATTTTTAAATTATCCAGTGCTGTGCAAATGTTACTTTTCATACGATCATTACTGCCAGTATGATTGCAGTTCTCAAAACTTACCCTTCTCACTTCCCCTGTCTTTGCCCCATTACAATTTAATTGCCTCGTGAAATTTAAGTTTTGCAAAGCAGAGATTTAAAAAAAAAGAAATTGGAGACTTTTTAAACAAGAAAAAAACCCAGAGTGCTTGCAATTTCTTTTATATATGAAATGATACATATGGATTTTTTCCTTTGTTTCATGAATAGTCTTTTAAGCCTTTAATCCACAATGTAAAATGAATCAATAGCACATTTCAGTGATACCACAGCAATAATAATGCATTTGGAACATTAAGTGTCAAATTTCCCTCACATATTTCAAAAATTGTTTTACATTTTTTTCTGGTTTAACCTCTCTTGACACCAGTGAACTTAAGGCTTGTAATTGAAGGATAAGTGAGCAAAAAAGCAGTTCAAGTGATAATATATCCATTTCAATTCCTATTTTCTGGACGGAGACCTTTTATGCTAAGTTCATGTGAGAATAAATTTTTATGACAAAATTATAACCCTCAGATCAATGTTACTCAGGCAGGCTGAGATCTGTCCTGATATAATGGATTTTGTGACAGTGAAATGCAAGAGAGTCTCCCAAAAGCTTTGCCTAAGGAATTTCTGACAGTAGCCTATATGCTACCAAAATTTTCAAGATGCTATTATGACTCATTTCTACTCATTATAGAAAAATGGCTTGGTATTTTAATCATGAAAATACAGTTGTGTTGAAGAGGAGAAAAGTGTAAAGACATAATCTTTGAAATATTGCCATGTATTCATATTAGCTGCACCATTTAGTAAATGTTGTTGCTTTTATTGTGGTTTTTATTTTTTTATTTTTAAAAAAGATTTATTTATTTGAGAGAGAGAGAAGGAATGAACAGAGGAAGGGGCAGAAGAAGAGGGAGAGAGTGTTTTAAGCATACTCCGTGCAGATGTGGAGCCCAATGTGGGGCTCAATCTCATGACCCTGAGATCGTGACCTGAGTCATAACCAAGAGTGGGATGCTTAACCGACTGCACCACCCAAGTCCCCTTGCTGTGGTTTTTAATTTGGAAGGTTGCATATATTTGTTACGCCTAATTTGACTTCTAATCATAATTTTCTGCATGTCGCTAGTTGAATGAAAAGAGGTGTCTTCTGTAATTAGAGGTAATCTGAACTTCATATAATTTCCTGTAAGTTCTTTCCTCCCTAAGCGATATTGCTTCTTCTCCCATTTCAGTGGGTTCATTTTTTTCAGGGAGAATATGTAAAGATGCCTCAAAATATTGTAACACTGCAGTTGAAAATATCACAGCATCTATAATGGCCTCATAGTTTTTTTCTTTTTTTCCCCCTCAGTTTTATTCAGTTGTAATAACATAAACATTGTGTAAGTTTAAGGCGTACACCCTGCTGATCTGATACATGTATATATTGTGAAATGATTACAATAGAGTTAGTTAACACCTCTATCACCTCACCTAATTACCTTTTTTTTTTTTTTGGTGGTGAGAACATTTAAGATTTACTCTCTTAGCAACTTTCAAGTATATGATACAGTGTTGTTAACTATCGTCATCATGTTCTATATTAGATCCCCAGAATTTATTCATCTTTCAGCTGGAAGTTGTACCTTTTGACCAACATCTCCCCATCTCCCCCACCCTGAGCCTGGCAGCAACTATTCTGCTGTTTCTGTGAGTTTGGCTTTTTTAGATTCCACATGGAAGTAATATCGTACAGTGTTTGTCTCTCTCTGTCTGACTTATTTCACTTAGCGTAATGCCCTCAAGGTCACCTGCGTTGTCACAAATAGTGATTGCCTTTTTTCTCAAGGCTGAATGATATCCCAGTGTATATGTATGTATGTATGTGAATATCATTCCAATGATGTTCATGTGTTACATGCATATATACACATACCTATATACATGTATGTTACACACATATATACACACATATGTATATTATACACACACCCACATTATATGTATCTCACGTCTTCTTTATCTGTTCATCCATAGATGGACACTTAGGTTGTATCCATGTCTTAGCTATTGTGAATAATGCTGCAGTGAACATGGGACTACAGATATCTCTTTGAGATCTTGGTTTCATTTCCTTTGCATATATACCAAGAAGTGGGATTACTGGATTATGTGGTAGCTCTATTTTTATTTTTTTGAGGCCTCTATACTATTCTCCATAGTGGCTGCACCAATTTCCATGAGTAGTGCCCAAGGATTCCCCTTTTTCCATATCCTTGCCAACCCTTGTTATCTTTTGTCTTTTTGGTAGTAGACATTGTAATAGGTATGAAGTAATATGTCACTGTGGTTTCAGTTTGCATTTCCCTGATGATTGGTGATCCTGAACATCTTTTCATTCAGTAGTTAGCCATTTGTATGTCTTTGGAAAATGTCTATTCAGGTTCTCAGTCTAATTGGATTGCTTTTTTTTTTGCTATTGAGTGTATGAGTTCCTTATATATTTGGTTATTAACCCCTTATCAAATAGGTGGTTTGTAAATATTTCCTCCCATTCTATAGGTTGTCTTTTCATTTTGTTGATTATTCCTTTTCCTTTACCTACAGAAGTTTTCTAGTTTGATGTAGTCCCACTTACTTATTTTGCTTTTGTTGCTGTGCTTTTGATGTCATATCCAAAAAATCATTGCCAAGACCAATGTCAGGGAGCCTTTACTTTATATTTTCTTCCAGGAGTTTTATGGTTGCAGGTCTTATGTTTAAGTCATTAATCCATTTTGAGTTAAATGGTTTCCGTTTGCATGGAATAACTGTGTCCATTCCTTTACTTTGAACCTGTGTGTGTCCTTAAAGCTGAGGTGAGTCTCTTATAGGTTAATTTTGTTCTTGTTTTTTATTTTTGTCTATTCTGTGTCTTTCGATTGGAGACTTTACTTCATTTACATTTAGAGTAATTATTGATAGGTAAGTATTTACCAATGCCATCTTATTGTTTTTGGTTTTTTTTTTTTTGGCTGTATTATAGTTTCCTTGTTCCTTTCTTCCTCTCTTGCTGTTTTCCTTTGCAAATTCATGATTTTCCATAGTGGTGTGCCTTGATTCTCTTTCTCTCTCATGTATACTGAAGGATTTTGCTTTGTGGTTACCAGGAAGATTACATAAAATATCTTATAAATATAACAGTCTCTTTTACAGTGATAATATAAATTCAATAGCATACAAAAGCTCTGCTTCCTTTCTCCATTTTATATGTTTTTGATGTCACAATTTGCCTTTTTATATTATATATTCATTAACAAATAACTGTAGCTGTAATTGTTTTTAATACTTTTGTCTTTAACCTTTTTTTATTTTTTATTAAAAAAATTTTTTTTTTTTAAAGATTTTATTCATTTATTTGACAGAGAGAGACACAGCGAGAGAGAGAGCACAAGCAAGGGGAGTGGGAGAGGGAGAAGCAGGCTTCCTGCTGAGCAGGGAGCCTGATGTGGGGCTCAATCCCAGGACCCTGGGATCATGACCTGAGCCTAAGGCAGACGCTTAACGACTGAGCCACCCAGGAGCCCCTTTAACCTTTTTTTAAAAACCAGAGTTAAGTGGTTAATATAACACCATATTAGAGTATTATGAATTTGATTATATACTTACTTTTACCAGTATGTTGTATATTTTTTTATGTTTTCATATTACTGATAGAGTCCTTTCATGTCACCTTCAAGAATCCTTTCAGCATTTCTTATAAGGCAGATCTAGTGGTGATGAACTCCCTCAGCTTTTGTTTTTCTGGGGAAATTTTTATCTCTTCTTTATTTCTGAAGGAAAACTTAATTGGATAAATTTGGTTGGCAGTTTTTTCTTTCAGCATTTTGAATATATCATCCTATTCTCTCCTGGCCTGTAAGTTTTCTGTAGATAGATCTGCTGATAGACTTAGGGGGATTCCCTTATAAATGATAAGCTTCTTTCCTCTTACTACTTTTTAGATTCTATGTTTGTCTTTGATTTCTGCCAGTTTTATTATAATGTGTCTTGGAGAAGATCTTTAGAGTTGTATTTATTTGGGGACCTATGAGCTAACCATGAACTTGGATGGGTAAATCTCTCCCCAGATTTGGGATGTTCTGAGGAATTATTTCTTTAAATAAGTTTTCTGCCTCTTTCTCCCTTTCTTCTTTTGTGACTCCAGTAATTTGCAAATTGCTTCTCTTGATGGTATCCCATAATTCACATTGGCTTTCTTCACTCTTTTCATTCATTAAAAAATCTTTTTCCTCTGTTGAGATAATTTCGAAGTTCTTGTCTTTTATTTTGTGGATTTTTCCTTCTGCTTGATCCATTCTATTGATGCTCTCTATTGCATTTTTCATTTCATTCATTGTTTTCTTCAGCTCCAGAATTTCTGTTAGGTTCTGTTTTTATGATTTCTATCTCTTTGTTAAACTTCTCATTTTGTTCATGTAGTGTTTTCCTGGTTTTTTTTTTTTTGGGGGGGGGGGAATTATCTTCCTGCATTTTCTAATAGCTCATTGAGCTTCCTTAAAATAGCTATTTTGAATTATTGAGTAAATTGCAGGTCTCCATGTCTTTGGGGTCAGCTACTGGAAAATTATTGTTACCCTTTGGTAATGTCATGTTTGTTTGATTTTTCATGTTTCTTGAAGTCTTATGTTTCTGTCTTCACATCTGAAGTAGCAATCACTTCCTCCAGTCTCTATTGACTGACTTTGGGGAAGAAATACCTTCTTTCAGTCCTGCTGGAGATTCTGAGGTTTTCAGACCTTCTGTGGATATGCTTGTTCCACACTTCTTGCTCCCTCTTGTGGCAGAATTCTTAAGCTTGTATGCCTTGTGTTGATCTTGCAATGCACCAGGCTGGGTGCTGTTAGCCTCCCTTTTACTTTTCCAAGGGCAGAGCTAAATGTTCAAGTTTGTGGTTTCTCCTTGGCCAGCAGATTCAGGCCAGCTTTTGGCACATGTTCACTATCTGTCTGCCAAAGCTTGTTCTCACTGCTTTTGGGAGCACACACGGGGAGCCGGCCATGGGGTGTGGGTGTTTGTGTGTGATGAGCATTTAGCACTGTGGTGCTTGTGGCTAGATAGGAGATATGCGGGTGAGGTGTCTCAGTGACTCATCGGTGGGCCTTATGATGGAGTTCCTGATAAGGTTAGTAGCATCCATGTCCCTTAGATATGTTCCAAACCCTGGCTGCTATCCTCCCAACTGCTGATTGCTTTCCAGTCATGCAGCTCATGACTCAGTACTCTGGAGGCAAGAGATAAATTGGCCTCTTCAGCAGCATCCCACACAGCTGTGGAAGCCAGGTGCTCATACACAATCTCTCCCTTTCCTCTGTGGGAAAAAATTACAGGCCAAGAGAGCCCTGTTGGGTTGAGCTGTGCCACCTTGCAGGAGAGGTGATGTGGGTAAAGTAAAATTGTTCCTCTTACCCTCTCCAATGTGTCCAGATTCAAATATTTTTGCTCCAGTGGTGTTCTGGAACTTCTCCACTAGACTCCTGGACTTCCCCATAACAAATAAACTGGCAAGCTTTAATAATTTTGTTAAATTTTAGCATATTTAATTTTCTTGGTTTTGGTAATTAGAAATGTAATAGATATTTTATATATTTTTTCTGAATATTGCTAAGCAAACAGAAAAAAAATCCATAGTAACAAACAACAACAAAAAGAAGCAAATTACTACACAAACTCTGACTTCCCTGAGTTGGAGTTAAAACTTACTTTGATGTATGCAAATATTTTTTCAAATTATGTTGGATTTTGTTTTCTATTGTTTTTAAACATTTGAGGATCAGTGACCCTTAGACTGTAAAAATTTGTTGAAAGCTTTGCATACAGGAAAATGTACATATGCACATGCGCATGTCACTTTGCTTCCCATCATAGCAGAGCCTTGGGGAAGAACCACGCTTGAGAGCAGCAGTTGTGCCATTGTTTTTGTGCCACCCAACGCCTACCTCAATTAGAAACCACCTGACCCAGTTCTCTTTAAGATAAGTGTGCTTTGGGGGCGCCTGGGTGGCTCAGTTGTTAAGCGTCTGCCTTCGGCTCGGGTCATGATCCCAGGGTCCTGGGATCGAGTCCCACATCGGGCTCCCTGCTCGGCGGGAAGCCTGCTTCTCCCTCTCCCACTCCCCCTGCTTGTGTTCCCTCTCTCGCTGTGTCTCTCTCTGTCAAATAAATAAATAAAATCTTTAAAAAAAAAAAGATAAGTGTGCTTTGTCCCAAAAAGAAACAAAATGGAAATTAGTGGCTTACCTTGGTGAGCATTTATTATTTCAGATACTAACAAAAATCTAGAAGATAAGCAGGTCAGACAAGGGTGACTGTGTCTTACTGGATATCAGTTGGTGGTAGATTCAAGATTCTAACCCAAACTCTTTCTGATTTCTAGTCCTGTAATTTTGTATAACACATTACTCTCCAAGGATTTCCACCCAGGACACATCTGGAACTGCTGTGCTAATTGTCATGAGCATAGGCTTCTACTATCATATTTTTTTGCTTCAGTTCTTGAGAGCATTTTATGGTTCAAGATGATTGCTTAGCATCAGTTATCACAATTCTATTTCAGTCTGAAAGAAAGAGGGATGGAGAGGAAGGACCAAAGTGAATATGCCACAGGTCTTTGAAGTTAGCTGCCTAGACTTTGCCGCATGATGTTTGTTCTTCCAACTCACTGGCCAGAACAGTTCAAGAGCCACCTCGTTTTGAAAGGGAGGGGAAGAATGAAGCGGGGGAAATCGGAGGGGTAGACAAACCATGAGAGACGATGGACTCTGAAAAACAAACTGAGGGTTCTAGAGGGGAGGGGGGTGGGAGGATGGGTTAGCCTGGTGGTGGTATTGAGGAGGGCACATTCTGCATGGAGCACTGGGTGTTATGCACAAACAATGAATCATGGAACACTTCATCTAAAACTAAGGATGTAATGTATGGGGATTAACATAAGAATAAAAAAAAAAAAAGGAAGTTTTGAATTTGAGACTTTGAGTGGCCATGTACCAGTTCAGAATTAGGAAACCTATTACTAGGGAAGAAGGAAGAATAGATTTTAGAGGACAACCAGAAGTTTTTAAAGTCAGGCACAGTTTCTGAACCCCATTGTTTCTTATAGATGCTCAAATAAATGAGTGTTCAACTGAGATTGCTTACTGCTACTGCTTTGTATTATTTGTATCTTGGGAAACCAACATCAGTTTAATACTACCACGTTTCATTGCAGATTTTTGGAACCAATACATATTCTTTTTTAGAAAAACTCCCATTTACCTTTTCTATATTAATGGTAAAAGATTAGTTTATAGTACCGAGAGAACCATGTGGTGGAATCAAGAAGAGTTCTCTGTCCATGATCTTTTCCCATGTCCAGGAAAGCCCAACATTTTTTTTTTATAAGAGGCAATGTAATCTCATAACCACTGTTTTGCCTTTTACTTTCTTGACTCTGTCACCTTTCCCCCCTGTACCTGTAAAGCAATTTTGTTAGTTTATATTGGTTTCCTCTAGACAGTTTTGCATGGGAAACTTTTACCTACCTCATAACTATCAGAAATACTCATCACCTTGTAGATTTGATGGCATTCTTTCTTTTATGGACCCCTACAGGATTAATGAGGAATGTCCCAGATTATTTGTTTTCCTGGTTTCTCAGGATCTTTGAGGATCTTCAAAAATTTTGTCCAGTGTTATGAGAAGTCAGTTTATAGGAAGTCAAGGAACTCTTTACTTGTCCCTCAAATTCTGGTCAGGCATCTGTGTTCTGGATTTCTAGAATGTAGGCACTGCTGTAGTCACATGATGAGGCATTGAAAAATCATGGTGCTGGGGGCAGGGTGAGGGGAGATATTTTGTAACTCTGTCTTAAGCAATAGGATTATAAGCAGTATAAAAGTTTAAGTTACTTTGTCCTTGGTCAACATGACTTTCTCTCTTACACTTGTACTACATTTCCAGACTTTTCCCCCCATCTATTATGAGGGCAGGGCTCACATCTGACCAGACTGTCTTGGCTGTGTCAGTAACTACCAAGAGATGTTTTGGCAGGTAGTTTTCTTGGGTTATGGCATGTTAAATTAAACTATTTTGAATTTAATGTATGTTATGTTGATGAGAACTGGATTGATTGTTTGAAGCACTGAGATTCATCTCTGTATGAACCACTTTATTTCCTGCTAGGACATCCTTTTGCTATTGTGAAGATATAAACAATGTCTGCTTCTATTAAAAATAAATATATATGCAGGCAAAATATGTTTTTGAATTGAAGATATTATTTCTTATTAACCGGCTGCATGAGACACATTAATGCTTGATTATTAACGCTAATAGAGAAATGTAGAGAGTATAGTTTATAAAAACACAGAAGATGCATTTTGGAATACAATTTATTTTATTATATTATTACATGAAATGCTGAAGCCACATGGAAAATCTGATTCTGGAGAAGGTTCTCATTTCTTTTCTGTGACCCACTGTATATCTTGTTTCAGAATACTCAAAATATACTTTTTGCTGGGTTCGAACTTTATTTGGAGCAAAGAAAGATAGTTGAAAGCTTTCACTTAACGCTATTTGTTAAGGTGCTATTAAGAGTAAATAAAAGCAAAAAGAATTAACGTAGGACTTAAGTGAGCAAGAGAGGGACCTATTCATGTAATGTGGAAGTTATATCTCGGGATAATTGAAGATTGACTTTCTGGTAAAAGGCACAAAGAAGGATTAATTGTCTTAGTCCAAACTGAGGCCACTTCTTTAGGAAGTATGCTTGAGGATATACTTGGCAATAAACTTAACAGCTAGCAAGGTCTCTTTACAGGTTGGCTTTATCAGAGATTCTGGAAGGAGAAAACCAAATTTGCCTTTATCTCGGAGTTCAAAGGCAAATGTGTGTTTGATGCCCAGGTTGTAAACCCAGTCTAAAGAAGAACCTGATGTTGGGTCTGTAAAACACAAACAATAAATATTTAATTAGAAACAAATGCTAACGTTTTTCTTGAAATGGAAATTCACTGGTGTAAAATTAGCAGTAAAACATAATTATGTGTATAGTTAATTGGAGTAATTAATGGCAGTAGTGATCTACATAGTATAGAGTGTAGAGTACAACATAATCATGGTTTTGGGATCCACCACATATTTTAAATATGTGCTGCATTTTCAAAATTACATTTTGCTTGGGTCAGTACTCTAAATTGATTTTGTTTCCTGGGCACACAGTGTTGCAGATGGAGGTGGTCTGGGCAAGTGCAAGCAGCTGTGGAAACCAACTGAGGCGGGGCCTCTGGTCACTGAAAACTCGACAAAAAAATCATGCATACAGGCTAGGCAAAAGTACGTTCTTTCTAATAGTTCAGGTCTCTTTCTATTCATGTTGCTTGGTTAAACGATTTTTATAGTTAAAAGACCAAGAAAGCTTAAATAAGTTATTTTAAGGATGTATTTAGACCTTTAATCCAACTTTTCAATGTCAGTTTTTATGAGATTTTACTAAGAATGTTATTTGAAAATATAAACAGAATCTATAAATTATGTACATATAAGGTTTATACAAGTACATATATGTATATACTATAAATGCATTTATGTATATTCTGCTTTGCATAATAAGAAACCTACTTTCTTGTACATAGAATCATTTATGTTCTAGGACAGGTAATGAGTTTAACTAATATTAATGTTTTAGGTTTGAATGATGAAAATTCAAAGCTGTGATGCAGAAAGAGGGAAGAAATATTTTGGTAGAAGGAGGGTTGGCTTTTAAACTATTCAACAAACTATAGAAATGATCCCTGAAAGTATAGTCTACAAATATTTATTAAAGCTTTAATATGCACAGTGCACTTTACTTGGCACTGTGGAGGGTGGCTGTGCAGGGTACAAAGATAAAGATGATATTGGTGTCTTTGGGAACTTACTGTTTAGGGGAGAGAATTCAAAGACACAAATCAATAGAGACAGGGTAGCATATGTAAGTACCATAAGAAAGGTACATTCTCTTATGAAGATTTAAAAAAAACATTATGTATGTCTGGTGAGGATGATGACATTTCATGCTCAATGCCTACTAAATACCACCTTCATGATGTAGAGCCTTGAAAGGTATTTTTCCAGATGGACACGGAAGAAGGGCATTCTGGTCAGTGAGCTACAAAGATGGAAAAGCATGGAGGCCTTTTTAGGGACCAGTGAGATCCAGCTAGACTGGAACAAATGGAGCAGTGACAGTTTGTGGGCAAAGCTCAGAAAACCTGATAAATCAGGACAGGTATTTTGTTTGGGAGGCAATAATAATTATTTTAGTGTTGCACTTAGGACAGTTAACCTGAACTGGAATGAGTAGAGACCAGTGAGGAGGTATTGTGAGATGAAAGCCTGAACTTGTGTAGGGTCACCACACTGGGAATATCTTTGGGGGCTTTATGTCAGAAACACTGGAATGGAAGAGTCACAAAATCTGATAAAAATGATTGAGATTTCAGTCTGGGTAGCTGAAAACAATCCACACATTATTAACAGAAATAGGAACTCAGAGAGGATAGTGATGGTGAAAAGAAGAGATAAAGGAGGGAAGACAAAAGGATGTTTAGCATCAGCCACATTTAGGAAGTAGCTTGTCAAAATGAATTTTGAAGGTATTGGCAGAAATATTATAGGTGCAATTGGCTTGCGCACATTCAGGATCATTATATTTTCTTGGTGGATTGATCCTTTTATCTTTATTAATGTCCCTCTTTGTTTCTAGCAAATTTCTTTGGTCTGAAATTTACTTTATCTGATATTTAATATGACCACTTCTCCTTGATTAACATTCACATGGTATATCTCTTTCAGGCCTTTCCATTTCAACCCGTCTTATATTTAAAATGAGTTTATTGCAGACAGTGTATTATTCAGTTGTATTTTTTTAAATCCACTCTGCCAATCTGTCTTTATTTAATATCTTTAGGTAAATTATTGATATGACTTAAATCTGCCATCTTACTGTTTGATTTTTATTTGTTCCATCTGTTTTTCATTCTTCTATTTCTCTTTTATTTACTTTTTCTGGTTAAATGAACGTTTTAAGGATGCCATTTTGATGTATTGATTTATTTTTATTTTATTTTTTAAAAGATTTTATTTATTTATTTGACAGAGAGAGAGCACAAGCAGGGGGAGCTGCAGAGAGAGAGGGAGAAGCAGGCTCCCCACTGAGCAGGGAGCTGGACATGGGGCTTGATCCCAGGACCCTGGGATCATGACTTGAGCCAAAGGCAGATGCTTAACCAACTGAGCCACCCAGGTGCCCCAGTTTTGATGTATTTATAATAACATTTTTGAGTCTATCACTTTGTGGAGTTTTCTTAGTGGTTGCTCCAGATATTACAATATACATATATAATTTACCATCAGCTGATATCAGTGTTTTACCATGTCAAGTGACATATAGAAATCTTACTTGCATTTAGGTTCTTTTTATCTTCCTACTTTTTAAATATAATTGTCTTGAGTACTTCTGTACATGCATTGAAGATCACATCAAATGGAGTTATATTTTGTGACTCCACCATCTTGAAGAGATAGTTATTCATTCACTCACTCATTCATTCATTCATTCGTTATCTAATCCATTGTTCTTGCTTCCTTTCTACAGTTTTAAGGCTTCTCCTGTTATATTTCTTTCTTATTTGGAGAGCCTCCTTTAGCCATTTTTAAAGGGTAGATCTTTGGGTGATGAATTCTCTTAAAGTTTTCCATTGTCTGAGAAGGTCTTCATTTCCTCTTCACTTCTGAAGGATATTTTTGCTGAATATAGAATTTAGGGTTGGTAGTTCTTTTCTTTTAGCACTTGAAAAATATTCTCATTTCCTTTTGGTTTTCCATGGTTTCAATAAGAAATCTGTCCTTTGAATTGTTTTTCCCCTCTAGATTGTTTCTCTCTGGTTGCTTTCAAGAGTTTTTTCTTTGTCTTTAGTTTTCAGAATTTTAATTATGAGGTACTCGATGTGAATTTCTTTGAGTTTATCCTGTTTGGCATTCACTTAGCTCTTTGGTATGTGGGTTTATGTTTTTAGGAAATTTTATAAATTTCAGTCTTTATTTTTTCATATATTTTTTCCATTCTCACTCTCCTTCTCCTCTTCTGAGACTTTGATGATATGAATGTTGGATCTTTTGTTACTACACCTCAGGTCCGTGAAGCTTTGCTTATCTTTTTTTCAATTTGTTTTCTCTCTTCAGATTGACTGAATTCTTATTCTGTCTTTAATTGATTCTTCTGTCCATCATATTCATTCTGCTATTGAGCCCTTCCAGTGAGTTTTTAAGAATTCAAGTTATTGTATTTTCTAGTTCTGTGATTTCCATTTGGTTCCTTTTATATCTTGCATTTTTTTGGTGAAATTTTCTGTGTTTTCATTTGTTTCAAGGCTATCTAATTACTTGTTGAAGCATTTTTTATGATGGTGACTTCAAAATTCTTATCAGATAATTCCAACATGTAAATCATCTCAGTGTTGGTATCTGTTGATTGTCTTTTCTCATTCATGCTGTGATTTTCCTCATTTTTGTTGTGACAAGTGATTTTTCCTTTTATCCTGGACATTTTGTCCATTATGTTAAATTTTAAATCTTAACTGAAATCTACTTTATCAGTCATTCATCCTGTTTAGATTTAGCATGCAGGCCCTGATCTTCTTTTGTGACTTATGGTTCCAGTGACAATATGGTTTTCAAAATCTTTGCATGGCTATTTTGGTCTGGTTGGTTCCCCTGGTGCGGCTGGTTTCCCATTGATTGCTGCAGGTAACTATTGCGTGGGTGGAAGGTGGTCCCCCTAGCTTGGCCACCTGGTGCCCCTAGGTGGCAAATGAGGGCTCTAGCCTGCAGGATAGAGAGTGCTTCCCTGATGAGGAAGAAGCAGTTCTCTCTGAAGAGAGAACTCTGTGTGGTATGTGTGTAGTGTACCTGTGTTTTTTGAAAATGTCTACTTTTAGAAGCAGTCAGTAGAGACAGAGTAGAAAAGAAGAAGGAGGTGGCAATCCAAGAGTTCATTGTTAAGGAAGGCAAAGGAATGGCAAGAAGAAGGGATATCAACAGGGTCCAGTGTTGTAGGGAGTTTGTGGAGCCTGTGAGCTGAGGTAAGTGTATTGGCTTTAGTGATCAAGAAGGCTGTCATTTTTAGTTAGAGTTGGGTTTAAGTTCATTAGAAAAAGGCACATAAAGTAAGAGTTTGGTAGCAATAGAGGTAGGGTAAGTAGGAATTATGTCTTATATGGTGATTTAGAGTGTACTAGGCATTTTAATAAATTTGGTCAATTTCTAGTTGTACTAGCTCCCCATTTGCAGTTAAGTAAACTATTGTGATTTAAAAGAGTTAAAGAGTGTGGCTATTTCACTTTGACAAATTTGCTTTATGTGGAATTTCTCATTAAGATTAATAGTGGTTGTTGAGAATATATACAACTTGTGGTTCTTCATAATTGTGTGATGTTATTGAGTGTAATACATTTTCTTTTTTCTTTTTTTTTTAAAGATTTTATTTATTTATTTATTTGACAGAGAGAGAGAGACACAGCAAGAGAGGGAACACAAGCAGGGGGAGTGGGAGAGGGAGAAGTAGGTTTCCCGCTGAGCAAGGAGCCAGATGCGGGACTTGATCCCAGGACCCCGGGATCATGACCTGAGCTGAAGGCAGATGCTTAACCATCTGAGCCACCCAGGTGCCCCTACATTTTCTTTTTTGATACCACTTTTTGTATCTTCAAAACCTTAACTTTGCAAACAAAAACTATATAAGGCACGAAATAAATGCAACACTGAAAGCTTTTTACTTGTAAGAATACATGTTTATAGAACTTAATATTTTGAACATGATACTTAGCCTTCTATTTATCTACATCTAAACCTACTAAAATATGTGTATATATTTATAAAATATAACCACTTGCTAAATACCAGGTACCCTTTTAAGTGCTTCATGTATATTAACTCATTTCATAAATTCCTATCACGACCTTAGGATTTAAGCACCAATTGCTGTTTTACAGAAGAGGAAATTTAGGCCCAGAGGGATTGAACAGTTTGCTCAAAGACACTAGCTAGTACATGGTTGAGTCAGGAATCAAACCCAAGCTGCATGTCTTTAGAGTTTGTGTTATTAAACATTGTACTATACTACCTACTGTATGTCAATCTATAGTCCTCCCAGTAAAAAGTCTTCTTTGAGTTCTACAAGATAATTTTTTGTTGTCGACAACATTTTCTTAATATATTGTCATTAAAAAAAATTCTACACCTTTCAAGGCACATTAGGTGCAAGGAACTTACTGTAATACAATCAAAACAAGTCAAAATAAAACTGAACCAAACTGGGAATCCGGTTTCAGCCCACAGGAATCTACATAACATAATGCTGGTGGCTTAACATGTGTTTTTCAAAAAAAGCATTATTGACATGCATTAAACATAATGATCGGCACTTTTATGTCAATACTAAGTGAAAGTTTTATTTGAAGCAAGAGCTAAGCTAGAGGTGTGTGGGCATAAATTGAAATATTTTCTCTGCATTTTTGTTGCGCCTTAATATAATCTCAGCTTGAATGTCTTAGTAGATAGAGATTGGGTGTTGTGAGCTACAAATGTGAGGTCTTGATTTTCTGTTTTTCAAAATTCAGAAGTGGTACAGAGTGTGGAAAAGAGTACCGGGTTGAGATACAGGAGCAGATCTAGCAATTTGGTGTGTGGGGAAGGCAACAAGAAAGGCACTTTGAAAGTAACTTCCCCCCCCTCTTCATTTTTCCCTTCCTGCTATCTTTTTTTTTTTTTTTTTAACATATAATGTATTGTTTCAGAGGGGGAAATTGGAGGGGGAGATGAACCATGAGAGACGATGGACTCTGAGGAACAAACTGAGGGTTCTAGAGGGGAGGGGGGTGGGAGGATGGGTTAGCCTGGTGGTGGGTATTGAGGAGGGCATGTACTGCACGGAGCACTGGGTGTTATACGCAAACAATGAATCATGGAACATTACATCAAAAACTAACAATGTAATGTATGCTGATTAACATAACATAATAAAAAAATAAAGCAAAAAAGAGTAGCTTTTTAATTTATGATGTGACTCACAGAGGGATGATATTAATGATGCAAGCAATCTGTTCCTATCAATTCAGTGAAGTGTTCTTACTAACTAGATACTATATTCAGTTATTTCTAAGATGATAAGGATTGGATAGGTCATCAATATACAAATGTAAACATTTCACAATCTTTTACATCAGTTTCTGTGCCATCTAAATATTGCTGCTTTGTGACAAAGTAGTTGGTATACCATTTGATTCTGGTCTGGAATGCCGATCTTTGTTCCTGTTTTTCTCCAAATTGATAAAATCTTTCTGTATCTTATTTTTGTAGTCTATAAATGAGGGATTAAGCTTAGACCAGTGGTTCTCAAACCTAGTTTCATCTTTGAATTACTTTGGGTACTTTAAAAAAATGCAGGTGACTGACCCCCACCACAAACTAATGAAATCAGAATTTCTGTGGGTGGGGCTAAATCATCCACATATTTTAAAAGCTCAGCTGATTCTGATGGGAAGTCAGGCTTGAGAACCATGAATTAGATCATCTCCTAGATTTCCTCCTGGTTTCAAATTTTATGATTTTTATTTATTTGCTATATTTGCTTCTTATGTTCAAATTGCATACTTGTTTTTTCTGGAGGTCAGAGCTCTCTCCATAATTTGGGTTTAAAAATGTTCCCTCAGCCTTTTCTTTGGTCTCCATCAAATCAAAGGGAGAAAACCACTAGCAAATGCTATAGATGCTTTCCCTGCGTCCTGGGACTTGTTAAGTGACAACCAGGGTGTTGGAATGACTAAACTTTAATTGTGGGGTGCCCTTACTTTCTGTTCTTACCAAGTCAGCAACACTTTGTTACCCCCTGCTTCTCATGAGTGTTTGATTCAATCAGATGTTTTATTAAAGCATTCACTCCTAAAAATTTTAAACATCTATCAAGCTGCTGCAGCCCTGTCTGGAAGAGGCAATTCTTTCTAAATCTGCATTTCTTTAAGAAAATCTTTTAATATAATTTAAAAAATTTAAGATACTGCTACAAAGTTGTACGGAATAGTAATTCCTCTTCACCCTATCCTCCCACTTTGAAAGTGATACATGGTGGCTTCCAGCCATGGTATTTTTGGCTATCTCTTTCTCCCAGTTAGAATGTAACTTCTTGAGAGCAGTTATTATGTCTTAATTCTTCTAACCTACCTCTCAAAACTCCAAAGTTCTGGGCTATGATGGAGGCATTCCATAAATTCTTGCTCATTAAATTGACTGTGATACAATGCCAGGCATAGCTTTAGTGTGCTCATAATTTGCATATATATGTAAATATACATTGCATATATATGTGTGGAAAGTGTGAGAACAATAATCCTTCGATGTTCTAGTTGCCATTTGCAAAGTGTGTTCCTGTTTGGAACCCTTTGTTCTTTGCTGCCAAGAGTATCTAGCTTGTCTGGTCCTGCAATTTCTCAATATCCACTAAGTAGGCTGCCATTTTAAACTGCTGTTCTAGTCTGTCCTCTCATTCTTTGCTCACTTTTGGTCCACTTACATAGTTGAGTATATCATCTTTTTAGAAAGCTCATTTTCATCCACTTTGTGTAATGAATCTCTAGCATGGCTGTGTTGCAGCAAGAGATCTGTTTGGATACACGCGATTGATTGTGTCACTATACTTTCTCTTCAGCCTTTTAACAAAGACAGTTGATAGGTGATTGCTGATGAATGTTCTCTGGGAATGGGACTTGTCAGGTTTTTTGGTCATTTTTCTAATTCCACCAAAGGAGCTTCCAATAAGTTGGCTCTGGAAGTTGTATGTGATGATTTTGGCATTTTTGAATTCCATAGCAATTAGCAATTTATTGAGGGTATAGACTTTAGTTCCAAGTTAATACTTTTAGCTTGGGTTGAGGAAGTAGTTTATAAGGTGTGGCCAGGTAGAATTATTGCAAGGAATCCATGGATTCACACATACATATTTCTTTTTTTCAATCTACAAATTTAAAAAGCATAATGGAAATAAGTATATGTGTTTGGTGGTGGTGGGTTGTTCATCAGAAGTTTAAAGGTTAGGGGCGCCTGGGTGGCTCGGTCAGTTAAGTGTCTGCCTTTGGCTCAGGTCATGATCCTAGAGTCCTGGGATTGAGCCCCACATCAGGCTCCCTGCTCAGCAGGGAGTCTGCTTCTCCCCCTGTCCCTCACCCCACTCGTGCTCTCTCTCTCTCACTCTCTATCTCAAATAAATATATAAAATCTTTAAACAAATGTTTAAAAATATTGGATGTCATGGCTCTAGAGAGTGATGCAGGCTAGGTCAAGTCTAGTCTTGTGTTTTCAATCCATATTCACTGTTTTTGGATCAGTCAGGGTGCTATTTTAATTGAGCACGTTTATGGGAATTAATTCTGCTGTTGTTCCATGCCCTGCACTGGGCTATATATTTTGTGGTCTGAGAAGAGATATGAAGTGTAATCCATGCTTTTGAGGAATTAAGTTTTGTTAGAAGTTAAAGTTTTGTAAGCAGTTCATTGGGAATTTTCCATTCTTCAATTCTAAGAATTGAAGCGATTTGGAGAAAAGGCCATTTTTAGTGAAGTATTTCTAAACTAACATCAGTGGGATCTTGCTATAAGGGAAAAAACGATTTCACTTCCCAAGGTCTGAATTAATGGTCTTTGGTGAAAAATCAAATGAATTTCTTTTCATTGCTTAAAAATAGAAAAACCTGGTTATTTTAGCTGCAGAAATCAAATGAGAAAGCATTATATACAGTGGTCAAGATCATGGGTTTTGGTTTTGTTGAACTAAATCCCAGGTTAGCCAGTTACAAGTACAGCCTACCTCATAGGATGTTGTGAGATTAATTGAGATTGTGAAATCAAGGGCCAAGCACAGTGCCTGACTTGTCAGAAATCTGTCAGTAATTAAAAAAAATGCACAAAGAAAGTCTAAAAATAGTGAAGAGTAAGAAGTGGTATTTAGACACTAAAACAAAAGCAACAGAACTAGAACCTTTACATCCTCTTTCTTAATCTGCCACACACATTTTAGTTTAACACAATAGGAAGGGGCTGGTGAGAAGGACATGAAACTGGTTTTACATGACCTAAGTGGCTGAAACTTTTGGCCTGCCCATTTTCCTACCAGGAGCTAGGGAAAACTGTCCAATTCAACACCACCACCACCACCAACAAAAACTGTTGAGTTTGCTCCAACTAATTCTTGTTAGTTCCCGTGAGGATAAATGTTGTTGGGGAACAGGAAGGTGGATGAATTAAACCAAAACTTCATCTTGATTCAACAATTTCTACTGACCTTGTAACCTTGTATAATTTGTTTCTAGAAAAATCTTATCCCCCAAAAGGGCAAAATGTATCCCCTAGATTCACATGTAATTCAGAATCATCCATTAAAACTGAAGTTTAAGTTAGCAATTCTACATGTTCTAATCCTAATTTACAAATCCTGAAATTTCTTTAATATTTATAAAAAGAATTAGGGAAAATAACACAGTAAGTACTAGGAAAAACTTACAGATTGTTGATGCTATTGGACCATAGATGTAGCGGGTTTCATATCGAGTTGCTAGAACATCAGTGCTGATCTTTGCAACTTTGGCCTGGAAAAAAAGGGAAATTATGATGAAACTGTGTAAATGTTATTAATTTGTTGGGAATCAAAAAAAGGAAATTTTACTGGTTATTTGACAACTGAAGATCAAAATAAAATCAATGGTTAAATGAGAAATTTATTTTTGGTAAGATATATTGTCATTGTGAAGAATTCTAAATGTGAAATCAGTTATAAATAGTAATGCCATATCTCATTTTGGATTCTATTCTTTCTTTTCTCTCTCTTCTTTCTTTCTCCCTCATTTTTCTCCCCACCCCACCCACTTCTCTGCTTTCTTCCTTTTGTCCGTCCTTCTAAAAAACATATTCTTTCTACTTCCTCTCATATGCTTTTTGGCTGCAGATACTTGTCTCTTCCAAAATCAGTTTCTTCCATGTTCCTGCTTCCTTTGTTTTATGGGCGCCACATTGCCAGAGAACTTTTTCCACATTGGATTTTAGCATGCTGAGGGAAGAAATGTGGTTGACTCTTCTTTAAAATAGTTGTTAAATTAGAGTTTATCTTCCAGGGTGAATGCATTTCATGACCTTTAATACACATTAGTGTTTCATGCTATGAGAATGATTATTGGAATGAATTTTAATGGAATATAGTCACTAACATATTTGTTCCCTTGATGAAGATTTTTAGTTTGTACGTGTAATGTATATAACAAAAAGATAACTTTTTTCTTAATTAATTTAGTGGCTGTGTAAGAACTCTTTACTCAGAATGGTTTGTTGTGTGTATTTGTATTTTTAATCCATAATACCATTTTCCTAAGGGCAGACTGAAATTGCATTGCTGTAGCTTTTCATGAACTAATCAAACTCATGGGTTCAGAGTCTTAGCTATATTGGCTAAATAAATGACTATGGGCCACGTATTGCTTGTATATTTTCTTTGTTGTATATATACAGGTTTTTTTTTTTTAAAGATTTTATTTATTTATTTGACAGAGAGAGAGAGAGAACAAGTAGGCAGAGGCCGAGCAGGGAGCCCGATGCGGGGCTCGATCCCAGGACCCTGGGATCATGACCTGAGCCGAAGGCAGCTGCTTAACCAACTGAGCCACCCAGGCACCCCTACAGATGGTTTTAATGACTGGTTCACATCTCTGCTGCAACTGAAATTAAATGCTGTCATGCTGAATACAATGGATGGAAATCAAAATGACAATTGTGACTTCTTTTTAAAAAATTATTTTTAAAAATAAGAGGCAGTACTGGAACCATAGTTTTTACTGAATGTATTGTATTTATCAGCCCCTCATGGGATCTCGGACACTGAACTTTATCTGGTTTATTTCTTGTCTTTTACAACAATTAAAAATATCCCTTTTTAATGGATATTCACACTGCGGGTTCTTGTGATGCACTGGAACCCATATGCAGAGGTTTTGTTTGTTTTAATCCAACATGATCAAATTAGTTTTCATACAAAGGAAAAAGGATGCATAGTGGATCTTAGTTCTTGAAAGACAGTGTGTTCTCAGTGAGGAAGCTTCATAAACATTCATAATGTTCTTTCTTCGGATAGTAGCAGAATTAATATTGCTTCCAAATTGATGAGGAGGATAAAAATACTGTGGATCTTCTTAAAAATGGTGTTTTAGGGACAGAAATAGATATCTTTGCTGTTCCTATTAGACTTTTGCTGCATGTGGTTTTACAGGTATGTCTATGGTAAATGTTGATATAACAATCTGTGTAGTAATGGAATTCTAGTCTGGATGGCCTAGATATTGTTTCTTACTGGCTTTATCTTAGAATCAGATTGAAAGATTTTATCTCTTTTTATCACATGAAAAATTAATCTAGGAATTATGACTTTTAAGTCTAAGATAAACTTTAAGGTAAACTTTATTAGTTCTTTCCTTTGGTATTAAAATGTGAAATTCTTTCAACATTATGCAGCTGTTCAAAAAGAACAGTTGTTCGCGAAAGTCAATGGCGCAGTCAGTGCATAACCGTAGATTTTTTTCTACATACCAGGTTCTCATGTTTCCGTGGCAGTTTTGATGTATATCCATAGGGAAACAGTAGCATCTGGGAATAGGAGTGGAAGGTGATATAGGCCTTGATTGATTTCAGGTGGCTTCTAATGAAGTCACTGACAGCTTTGGTCTCTTTCTCGGACT
Source organism: Neomonachus schauinslandi (assembly GCF_002201575.2). NCBI lineage: Eukaryota > Metazoa > Chordata > Mammalia > Carnivora > Phocidae > Neomonachus > Neomonachus schauinslandi. The sequence goes on from NC_058403.1 coordinate 111,812,421, forward strand.
CTGGTTCTGGGCCCTGATAGGTATCTGCACATGGATTCCTGGTGTTTGGAAAAGCTGCAGTGGACATGGATGGATGAGATCATAGTCTGCTCCGCATCAGAAAAGCTCCTGCCTCTTCTGACATGGACTCACAAAATGTTTTAAACATTTTCATCTCCCAGGTTTACAGTGCTGCCTCAGTGTTTCTGGTGTCAAAGTCATTGCAGACCAACTTTGTACACACAACTCAGAATGTGACAGACCCAGCCCACTAGAATATTCTTAGCTTTGTTTATTTTGCCTCTGTTTCCCAGGATTACAGGAATAATACACCAGAAGCAGCCCAGGGCCTGGAGCCAGATAGACCCCAGTTCTAGTTCAGCTCCACTCCAACTTGTTGGGGACTGGTGTGAATTACCCTTTTTGAGTTTGAGTTTCTTCAACCCATTTCATCAGGCAGCTCTCACTTAGGGGTAGCTGATATTATCATAATTACTATGGTAGAATAAAATTAAAAGCTGAGGTGGTATTTTCAACCAAGTTAAGTAAAGAAAAAATTTATGAATTGGGATAGTGGTAATTTCTCCTTGAATGTATGTAACGATGAAGTCAGATTTGTGTAGCAACTACAGTGTCATCTGATGTAGCAGGCCTCTGCTTATCATTGCATTTCCATTAAACCTTTTCACTTTCTTTGCCCCAGCTGTTTCTTTTCACTAAACATCTGAGGAACTATCTGTATGCTGGTTTTAACCACCGGTACTTCTCAGCTTTTATCAGACCAGGAAGAGGAGGGACCTGAGACCTCTCTTCAGATTATCTGAATTTTTGTACATCTGGATTATGCCTGAGTTTTAGCAAGCTAGATATATTAAGTAGGAGATGGTTTGATAAACAACCCCACTTCCTCCCATATAACAAAACATTCATAATATTTCTAAGTAGGGATGATTATCTTTTATTTTTTAGATTAGAAAATTAACACTCAGGAGATATGTATTTTTACTGAAATAAGTCAGTGGTTTAATCTGAACACTCTTTTATAGCTATTTTCCTTGAGATCAAGTGTACTACTCACAGTTCCACGAGACATTAAAATTCCTGTTGAGGTCAGTGCCGATGCATTTGGAGTTTTGGTTCTTGGAACGATTTTTTCTCCACATGCGGTTCTGCAGGATTGAATGATGGAAGTGTTTACACCAGATCAGTTTGCATTTTTCAATTTGATCATTTCAGACCCTCTCTGCAGTGTCTACAGCTTTATTTGAAATCTACCTAGTTAACCTGAGGCTCCTTTTTATAGAGAAAAATATATTGTTTTCCTAGAACTTGTAATATTTTCAGAAACATTGTTTTTTACATTAATATTCTAAGGCCTTGATAAAATAATTTAGTTAGCTTTAAAAACTGTTGATTAGTTCTCGGTACTGGAAAATGATCAATAATGTTCTGAAATTACCTATAATTTAAATTATAACTTCATTACATCCTTCACCATTTATAGATTTCAGATATAAAACAGGCCAAATTGTGTCTGTTGGAGCATAATTTTCAGAAAAGAACTGAATGTGATAGTATCTGTCTGAAAGTTCAGTATTAATCTTATTTAGCAACAATGGGTCAGTAATGCATCCAGTTAAAGGACAGATAGACAGGTAACTGTCACTCATTTATTTATTTTTTGATACATTTATTCCACATCAAATTCTATTACAGATAGATTGGAATATAGTGCCTTTTGCTTTGACATCAGTGTTCAGAATGTCTTTGACTTTTATTTTTAGGTAGAATGTGTTTTTGCCATACTATATAACATACATTTCTTTTATAATTATCGCTCTATTTCATTTTTTTCATTACTAGCTTCAGCAGCAGAAATTTCATATTATTTCAAGGACACCTGCGCAACCAGGAAATCATGCTTGCCTTAGTTTGAAATTGAGATTCTTAAAATTACATTTTTCTGAATTAGAATTAACTGGTTACTCAAACCTTAAACTTAATGCATAATAATCAATGTGCATTAAAGTCAGTAAATACTGTATTGTCCAAATGCAAACAAGAGACTATGGTCTCTTACCCGTGTCCATGACCAAATATATCCATCAACATTGAATACAGGAAGAACATAAAAATTCATTTGGTCCAGGAGTTTGGTCATAATTTTATTTTTTCCATAAGTTTTGGCTGCCTGTAGGAGTAGAAAAAAATTAAGCTATTGGTGTAAAGTTCATCACCATGTGGCAAGCTGTGGCTATAATGGTAATAACTACCATTCCTTTGGTCATTTGCCCAAGATCACATGATTTCAAAGTATTTCCCCTAAATAGCATAAAAATAAGTGACCCATATAAAAGTCACTTTTTCAGACTAGTGAAATTTATTGAACTGACCATTCTTTAAAGGATCATTTAATTGTCAAGACTGTAGCATTCCACATACAGCATGCAAGATATGTTTTATAGGAAGAATGGAGGCCAAGTGAAAAATTAGCTGTACACGTTGCTTTAAATGGATTCGTTCCCTCACATCCTTTAGGTAAATATAGATAGGAATATGTAAATATTGGAGAGGATTCATAAATTAATTATAAATAAGATTAAAGAAAAATGCTCTATTATTAAAAAACTCAAGCATTAGATTGACCAATCAACTCCTTTTCTCCCATCAGATTGAATTTTCTGTAATTATCTATACTTCCTATGGCTACCTAAAATCTCTCTCATTCTTGGAAAATCTCTTCCAGGTACATCTGTTCCAGAGCCAAGGGATTTTTTGTAGTCCTGTCACATGTATTCCTTTATAGGTTGAGTAAGGGGAGCTCTTAGCCCTCAGCTGGAAGAGCTAAAACAATTGCAGGGATAAATCAGTTCTACTGGCAGATTCATTCCTAGTTAAAGCATCCATGCCCAGAAAGGCATTGTCATGCATATTACATCAGCATGTTGTATGCAAAAGCTGGCAGAAAAGAGAAAGTTAAAAGATGGTAGGAGTCAGAATAGGATAGAATGAGAGGAACAACAACTCATAAGCTGGATTTACCTTTTAAAAAACTGAGTTATTTTTCCCTTGGAAAAGAAATGAAGTATGAAAATCCAAGTGCATCATCGGCCAATTAGAGATCTAAACAGGAACTCAAGGTCTGTGCTTTGGGCTCACTGAAGAAAGGCCAAGATTATAGGTTGTAATATGAAGATAGTTTCAGATTGTCCATACTTCACTATAGGAGAAACGATATCATAGCCCCAAAAAATTCTTTTAGTTTTATAAACTGTCAGCTGGAATTCAAGAAGTTTGAAGGAAGGTGTCAATTTTATAAAAACCCCAATGATGAGTAAAATCCAGAGCATTTATTTCCTGACAGCACCAAATGTGGGCCCTTCTAGTTAAGTGGAACTGCACTCATTTGGAAAGGGGTGTTGCCACTCAGTTAAGTGCTGGAGATTTGACAATCAAAGGAGAATTGATTCACTTACCTGATAGACAAACCACTGGCAGAATGCTGGGGAGATCCATTCTCGTGCATGAATGCCACAATCCATAAAAATAGCCTTTCTTCTTTTATCCCTTTTCCCAATCTATTTAAAAATAAACTTGAGATATTATTTTGCATGAGCTCACACATTGATCCTTTGTTGTCCAATAACTCATTCCTATGCTCAAAGCAATTCTTACCCTGTCTTCTGTTGAATAACTGCATATGCACATATTGTTCTCAGGGAGGACCATGGTACATATCCTTAAATGTCTATACATAATTCATAATCTATTACATAGTCTATTTTTAAAAAATATTTTCCTAGTGTCAGAGTTGCTTTTAGGGTTTTTTAAAAAAATCACAATATATTGTTTTTCTTATTTTATTGTTAACATCCTTTGGTCTGAGAAATAGATTATATGCTGTTTCTGTTTCTGCCATTTCCTTCTGTTTTTCTGGCTTCATAAATGGGATGTTTAGCTTCAGGTGGAAAAGATTTTGTAGTTGTTTTTGCAGTGGGGAGGAGGAACAGTGGCTGGATATTTGAAGGGCTGTCCTTTTGAAGAGAATTTAGATTTGTTTTGGGTAGTTGGAGAGAATGAATGGATGGGAATTCAGGGTAAGGAAGGACTTCCCAGTTATTAAGGGCATGCTTTAGGGAACAATGTATTTGGATGTAGAAAAATCCAGCAGCAGCTGAACGGTAATTGTCAGGTCCATTATAGAAGGGAATTCCCCATCAACATAGGGTTGAAATGCTTCATGTACTGTTCCAGGATCCTATGATTCTGTGATACTTAAACTTCTCTTTTCTTCATGACATTTAGTCACCAGCTTCCCTGAATTTTAATGGGTGGAAAACTGTTTTATACACCAGGGACTTCATAAACTCTTCAAATAAAGATATGGGATAAGATATTTGTCTGAGTTTGTCCATTGTGTCCCACAAATGGTTAGTTCAGGGACTTTCTTGGTTCCACCTAAAACCACCTGTCACTTCTATTTTTGAATGGACATTTGGAGCTTATATGTTCTTCAAAAAAATTATAAGGTTTTTATTGTCTCAAAATTCACTAGTTGTGTCACAAAGTAACTTTTAAATTCATATTTTTCCAAAATAATAACAATTAGTAGTTCTTGAATTATTATTACCTTGAGAACATATAGTGGATTATCTTCAATAGTGGTTCCAATTTTAATACGAGAGACCATTTTGGGATGCTTATGCACCATTTTTTCAGTCCAAGCAACAATCTTAAGAACAAAACCAATTTTGAGGAATTAGAATAAAAGAAACTAAATGAGAACAAATGTTAAGGGTTATAGTTTTTTTTTTTGAAGTACAGGCACTTCATACTGTACCTTGTCCCAGTTGTTGTATTTTGCATAGCTGTGCCTGCCTGGGATATCTTCTTTAACATCAAACTGTTTCTCAATCTCTTCTTGTAGATCATGAATCAAGATTCTATTTGACAGGGGAATGATAAAATACACATTTACTGGAGGAAAAGACCCCACAGTTATCTTTCATTTACAGAAATTTTCTTTTCTTCTCTATCTTAGATCAAGTTTGCCCTGTATCATCGTTATTCTACAACCATCTCTTTTAGAAATGTCATGTGTCTGGCTTCCAATCTTCCCATTTATCTAGAGCTGTGCTGTTCAGTATGGTAGTCCAGCCACACATGGCTATAGAGCATTTAAAATAGGGGCTGTCCAAAAAAGAGGTTGCTGTTATGTCAAGTATACACTACATTATGAAGACTTTGTATAAAAAATTATGTAGAACATCTCACTAATGAGTTTTATATTAACTACATGTTGAAATAATATTTTGAAGTCATAATATTGGGTTAAATAAAATATATTGCTAAAATTAATTTGCCTATGGCTTTTTAACTTTTTTAATGTGGCTACTAGAATCTTTAAAATTTTGCATGGGGCTTGCATTATACTACTGTTGGTCAGCATTGATCTATAGTCATTCTCTAACTTTCTGCAAACACACACACATTCACATACACACAACACAGGCAATAGTGGATATTCTTACGCACAAATTTACTGACCATCCCATATCACTTCATACTTTGAGAGCTGGGAGAAACTTGAGTAACAGTAATAGTAGGCACTTACTTAGTACTCACCATGTCCCAGTCATTGATCTAAACCACCTTATGTACATTAACTCATTTAATCTTCACATGAAATTATTATCCTCATTTTATAGATGAGAAAACTGAGACACAAAGTGTTTAAATAACTTGTTTGTAGTTACAGAGCTAGAAAATGCTTAGGCTGATTTGGAGAGGGTGAAATAAGAGGCAGGAAGAATTGTTAGGAGGCTAATTGGGGACTCAGAGCTCTTATGCCTCTACCCTCTTCTCTATTTTCATCTCTATTCCTGAGTTACCGCATCTCATCTCATTGAATTCCATGGCTCTAATCGTTGCCCACATTTGTATTTCCAGTTCTGTACTCTCCCCTGAACCTCCCACGGCCCTAGTTCTTCCCCTACTTCTCCCATGGCTTGTTCATCCAGCCGCCTACCTGACATTTTCACTTGAACATCCATTTGTTTCATATGGGCCAGGTCCTGCTTTACATACCTTATTTTATTTTTATCTTGTTAATATTATCACCATTTTACAGATGGGGACATTGTTGCTTAGAAAGCTTAAATGCCCATAATTAGTGTGTGTTGGGGTTGGGAGTTTGAATGCAACCTTGCTTGACTTTAAGATTTATGTTTCGGAAATGCCATTGTCATCTTATATGTACTCAAATATTTTTGTATATTCTGTCTGTTTGGGGATTTTCTGTTGTGCTCCACTGATCTGTTTTCCTACTCTTGTGTAAGAAGCAAACCATATTTAATTATAGTTTTAATATTTAATGTACTGTCTCCTTATTCTTGCTTCCAAATTTTTGAGTAATTTTACCTGTTCTTAATAAATGTTTGGTCAGAATCATTTTTAGAAATTATGAGAATTATTAGAAAAATATAGGCTTTTCATTAGAATTGTACTAAATTAGGAATAAATTTGAGAAGAACCTTATTAATAATGGACCATAATAAAGCTTTTTGATTCTTCAGTAAAATTTTGTATATTTTGTTTATTCATATATTTTTATTAGTATTGTGAGTGGCTTTTTTTCTCACTGGGCATTTGAACTGGTTATTCATATATTAAAAAAACTTATTGCTTTGGTTACACTTATCTATTAGCCATCTTATTAGTTAAAAAATGATCTTTTCACGTCTAAGAATTTTTTAGTTATGCCTTTAGGGTTTTTTTTGGGGGGGTTTTAGGGTAGTTATTTTTTCTGTAAAAATTATACTTTCTACTTTTTTTCCAATAACTATTTTTTCCCCTTTATTGCATTGGTTAAACTCTCTGAACAATGGAAAATAATAGTGTTGAAAGAGGGCATTCTATTTTTTTTCTGCTTTTAATAAGAAAACCTGTCTTTCACCACTACATATAATGTTGATTGTCATTTGAGATTAATATGGTGGTATCTATTGATATGATCAAATTATTATTGTCCATTGGTGTCTAGTTGCATTGAATTTTATTTATAGATTCCTTAATATGTTAAATATAATGTTGCAGCCATCGGAGATTAACAAACACCCTCACAAAAAGCTTCATTCATCATAAGGAATACATTGGACATAGGTAAAATGACATGTAAAAAAGCAAGCGTGCTATCAGTAGGTGGTAGCTAACAGCAAAAAAAAGGAAAATAAACTACATCGACAGAAGGATTTAGCAAACACAGGGGTCATGTGACCCAGCATATTTTAATAATGTGAATAGCCCTTAAGGATATCCTTCTTTTATAGCACAGTGTGAAAATTCATGTTGGTCATAGTAATTCCTCAACCAAATTAAACTATAGTATTCACTATACTTTATTTTTCAGGATAGAGATCAATGGCTTATAATAGAAACATTTCAGTGAAATATTTAAAATCAAGAATTGTTTGAAGTTGTATTTGAATAGTTTCCTTATTTGGATTATCATAGTTCCAACTGACTTCTTATAAAAAAAGGCATTACTATCATTGATGAAATGCATATGTATTTTCCTTCTGTTAGCAGTAAGTCCTATGTAGGAAGATACTGTCTATTTTTTATCATGCATTCTAATCATTTAGGACAGTATCATGTACTCTTTCACCTCCATGAACCCAATCATAAAAGGAAGTAGTGACCTGGTGGGAAGAGACTCTGTGGCCATTATTGGATTCCAACCCCATTTTGTCTTAATACTTTATGTGATCTTGGATGGATTAACTGTCTCTCTGAGCCTCAGTTTACTCACTTTTACAGTGGAACCAAACATGTCAGTCAGGATTTTGGTGAGGATGAAATGAATTGAAATGTGGGAAGTGATTGGCAAGCCATAGGTACCCAGTGAAGCTCAGTATGACAGTGAAGTTGAGTCACAAAATTGACAACCCCTTCACAGACTTAACATGTCTTTAGCCCAGGCTGGGGAGGTATGTAGTTGTTTGATTCTGATATCTTCAATTTCTTACGATAATGAACTGTGACACTGTAGCACCCACTCTACTTGTCGGTTTTTTCTTGCTGATTGACTGACTGATCTGAGTTTGGAGACAGAAGATAAATGAGGTATACTTCTAATTAGAGTTTATTTAGCACATGACACCAAGCACTACTCATGAATATTGATTCCCATTAACATTACTGACAAACACATTATTATGCACATTATATCTAATTCACTGTATGCTTGGCTTTTTGATTTATAATGAATCTGTGATTTCTCAGAAGAAAAGTTATGACACCAGATTTGGAATCAGGTGTGGCATGTTGCACTAAAACTCACGAAGCCTGAGAGGATTAGAAATTATATTTTGGGTGGTCACTATAGACATAATGAATTGCTTTAATTAATTGTTTTAAGTTCTAAAGAGGGTATGAAGCTTTTGCTCTACGTGCATTTATAGAAGAACCAAGCAAAAAAGAAATTTTATGGTCCCGGAGGTTGATTTGTAAAATAAGGCAGTATTAATTAGTCACAGGAAGCTTGTATCTAAGAATATTTTTAGACTTACACATATCAATTTAGCTCTTGTGATAATAGCAGCAAAAGAAAATTGTGTGAGCTAAAATACGACCTTTCCATAAAGCAGCTGCATGAGGACATCAGAATGGTGCCAGATTGTTGCTGATAGGGACTAGAAATTAAGCCTAAGGCTGGAAATTAAGAACTAGGGCCAGATGTTATTTTTTTTTTAAAGATTTTATTTATTTATTTGACAGAGAGGGAGGCAGCGGGAGAGGGAACACAAGCAAGGGGAGTGTGAGAGGGAGGAGCAGGCTTCCCGCGGAGCAGGGAGCCCGACCAGGGCTCGATCCCAGGACCCCAGGATCACGACCTGAGCCTAAGGCAGACGCTTAACGACTGAGCCACCCAGGCGCCCCTAGGGCCAGACGTTATTTTCGTGAGCCCTTCCACTAACCAGCAGCCAGGCTTAAGCAGATGAAACCAAATTACTTTCTTCCAAATATTATTTTAGCGCTCCAAGATATGCTTAATTTGTTAAAGAAATTCCTAAATGTAGATGAAAGGATAAATAATTATCATTGAAGATTTAATGATATAAATGGCTAATGTTTATTGAACCTTTCTTATGTACCAGGCATTCAGCTCAGCATGGTATTTACATTTTATCACTTAATCTTCACATCATCACTATTAATTGGGTACCGTTATCACCCCCAAAGGTTAGGTAGAGGTTGCCAAAGTTGACACAACTGTAAAAATGCAGAAGGTGGGATTTGAACCTAGAGGTGTCTGACTTCAGTTTTCCAGCTGTGAGCCATTATACAACAGTGCTTCCAGTGACAAGGAGTGAAATCCATGGGTATTGCCCTCAGACCTGTCGTCTTCTTAGTCTACTGAGTATTGTGCAAAGTTCGCCCAGTTGACCAGCTCTCCTAGAAGGCTGTGTCCCAAGGTCAGGAAGTAGATAAGAAGTTCAGAGAAGAGATAAGATGAATCCTTTTCTGACAATTTCAGGGCTCCCTCCATCTGTTGCTTTTAAAGAGTAACAAATGGAGAATGGAGGCCAATGTATGTGACTGCCATAGGCTCTGGGGTGTGTGTGTGTGTGTGTGTGAGAGAGAGAGAGAGAGAGAGAGAAAGAGAGAGAGAGATGGGGAAGCATATCCCAGGGATGCAGAGTCATTGTTATGGTGTCTTATAAACTAGAGGTCTGGATTGCCTCCCCTCTTCTATGCCCACATTCCAGCAGGATAGGGGCTACTCAAAAAGCATGATTTCAAGTTTCCACAAGATCCCATTTGTCTCCAGTAACTCCCTAATTGGGTTACTGTGTATGCAACTTGGCATTTACTGACATGGATTTCCCAACATTTGAGGCACACTTCTGTGTTGGATAATAAACTTTAAGGCACTAATTTATTCACTAAGAGGGGAAGGGAGCATCTAGTGATAGCCCCTAGTTATCCTCTGTTGTAGAGTGTGTATGTGTTCATATGTGTGTGTGCACTCATGTAAACACACGCATAAGTGGTCTTTCCCTCACTTGCATTAGTAGAAGTAAAGGAACCAGGCAAAGGGCGATTTTATGTTCCCAGTCAATCTTCATGAAACCTCTATGAAACACCCTTTAGAGATGAAGAAAATGAGGTGAAGAGAAGTTAAGTAAATTGTCAATGTTTAAATACCTAACATGTAGTTTAAACGGGACTGGACCCAGACAGCCTCACTGAGAATTCACATTCTTATTTACCACACTTGTCTGCTTTCCACCATGACCAACATCTCTTTGCAGTTTGTAGCAGGTTATCAGCATACCTGTTTTACTCTTGGGCAAGTAATATATAAAAATGTAGAGCAAAAGGAGAAATGAATGGGACAAGACATTAGAATGATTTATTTGATTGGAATACTTATCTGATAGGTCTGTGTGTACACTTGGAATATGAATTTGTGTCTGATCATTATTAGGTAATTAGACATTAATATGAAGTGTCGAGGAGTTGGTTTGGTATAGATTGGTCAGTTTGGTATAGATTTCTTTTGTACTTCCCATATAATCTTATGTGCATCTTACTAAGATTTCACTTAATTGTATCATTTGTTTTGCTTTATTAGTGTTATACCATATATATTAGTAGTTGTTTTCTGAATTACCTTTCATTAATAATTCTTTATTTTCTGATTTTAACTTTTGATCAAAGAAAAGATAATCTAAAATGTATCTGAAATACAAATACCTAAAATGTAAAAAATTTAGTAAAAACACTAGGGTTTTTAACTACTGAATCTAAATATGGTGTCTGCTCCTATAGACTCAGTCCAATAGGTGTGCTTTTCTTTCTTTCTTTCTTCCTTCCTTCCTTTCTTTCTTTCTTCTTTCTTTCTTTCTTTCTTTCTTTCTTTCTTTCTTTCTTTCAGATTTTATTTATTTATTTGACAAGGAGAGCGAGTGAGCACAAGCAGGGGGAGCAGCAGGCAGAGGGATAGGGAGAAGCAGGCTCCCCAGAGAGCAGGGGGAGCCCGATGTGGAGCTCAATGTCAGGACCCCGGGATCATGACCAGAGTGAAGGCAGTCACCTAACCAACTGAGCCACCCAGGCATCCCTTGGGTGTGCTTTTCTTTAGACATTTATTCATCAGTCTGTTCAGGTTTGTTGGTATGTAGGTGTTATTTGTTTTTCAGACTTGGTCTTTTATGATTTTGTAAAAGAGTAAATAAAAATGGAGCAAACATGCTACTTTAAAATCAAATCTGTCTTAGTAATTTAATTTTCTAAAAATTAAAAAAAAGTCACACACAGATACTTTAAACTAAATAGTGGTTTATATGTACTGTCTAATGAAGGGTGTCTAAGTAAATCATTGTGTCAAACCAGCCTCTTAATGTGGTTTTGTTCAGACTGGTGCCTGGGTCCACCAGATGTTTCTGTTCTTAGAACACTCTTCTACTACTGACTGACACCAAGTAACACATATAATTAATATGCAAATAAAATTATCTATATAATTAGTACTTGGAGACAAGATTTAAATAGTCCTTGTCTGCACAGATCACTTTACATATTTATATTTCTGAGGAAGGTAACTATCTAATTATGTGGCTTTCCCACAACGTGGCTAATTTGGACCAATTTCTAGAAATCATGTCCTAATTAGATAAAACTAATTTTTATTTGTATTTTAACACTTTGGTTCTTGATGTAGGTAACAAGGAAGTATTTTGGCATAAGACAAAGTGAAAAACACACTGTATTTGTGAAGTTCTGGATTTACACCTCTGTTTGAGTCAGAATTGTTTCAGCCTAAGAGAGACCTAGAGGTCCAAAGAGGAGAGAGAGGTGCCACCTGCCTAGATATCTTCTGTCACAGTGATTAATTCCATTGTCCACACTCATGTCAAGCAACTAGCTTTTTGTCTACATTACCAGGATATTAAGGAAAACTTAATACTTTATTTTTCTGTTGCTGTTCAGATCAAATTAAACAAAATTGACCAGCTAAAATTTATTTTAGCTTGGGCTGGATACTTTGTAAGAATTAGTTGATCACAGGAATTTGGGTCAGGTCTATACTAATGACGTAAAATAAAGAGTATAATACTTGAGGCACACATTTAAGAAGACTGGCTGTGAAGAAAATCAAGAGACACAGGCACCAGAGGATATATAGGGGGAGGAGTGAGTTCTTTTAGATGAAAGAATCAAGACCATTTGAACCTTAGTGTAAGTAGAGAATCTCTAATGCACTCTAGTTTCTGAGATCTTGGAGGTCCATTTATAAAGTGTCTTTCTAATTTTAATAATACAGTTTGTAAGAACATAGAAAAGCACATATTGATATATTAATTAGAAAGGGTTAAATCTTGATAGAAATTAATTTTGAATATGTGCTCCTCAATTATTAATTTCTACATTTGTTTCATAACCCTCTTGAAATGACAGCAAAAACAAAGACAATCATTAACAACAATCACAAGTAATAGCCTGCTACTTTTTAAGCCATTAAGTCACGAATAAGAATTTTTTACTTCTCTTATATTTGTCTTTCCTTAATTTCAATAGAGTTTATATTTATAAAGGGTATTGTAGCAATAAGAACACAATCAAGTCATGATAAGCAGCAGTAAATCCTGCTCTGCAATATGACATGATATGTTTCAGGCAGAATACGAAGGCTTTTTTAGTTGTAGCTCTATGTTGGGTAGCAGAGGCATGAAATAGCAAGTCAGAAAGAAAGAACTAGTGCTTAGCAGTGTTTTGAATGGTGAAGGTCTCAGTAAAGGGTATTGCTGGAATGACAAGGGCTGGTAGAGTTAAAACAGGACCCCTCAGTACATCAAACACATTTTGTTTTCTATGTTATATGTGGATTTGTGATATTCATCACTGGGCTCCCTTGTTCACTGCCCCAGGGCCCAGACTGTGCATGGCCCATGGTTGGTTCTCAGTGAGTTCTAATTTTCCCTTATTTCTCTGTGGGACCACAATGACTCATTTCTCCATCTTTGGCCATTTGAGAATTTTCTCCTGTTGGATTTAAGTCTTACTCTATTGCATTGCTTTTGCTTTCTCTGAGGAAGAATTTCTTTCATAAAGAATTATTTATTATATATCTTATATTCCCACATCTCTGACTCAAGATGAGCACAGTTATTTGGGTCTCCTTTTATGCAGCAGGAGAATTCAAATTCTCAAGAATTTGGTGCTAGTAGCCACCAGTAGTTCTTGAGCTCTGTGGTGATTATCTGTCAGAGGTGATGAGTGTGGCTAAATTATCCATGCCTGCACAAGTGCACAATGTCCTTCCTAGGAGCTGATTTTTGGAGAGGGCAGCATGGGTGATTGCCCTTCTTGCAGATCAGAACAAAAAGAGATGGAGTTGAGTAGCTCAGTTTGATCTCATCACCCCTGTAAGCAGGCCTCAATAGCCTATTCAAAAGTAACTGTAAATGTTTATCTCATAGAGCTTTCATTTTTTTGGCCCAATTAAAGAATAGTACTTCCCTCTCAATTTCAAGATACTCCAAACTTTGAGTGTCTAACACATTTGAATATTTCATAGGACTTACTCATAGTGCATTTTATTTTGATCCAAGGTAGACTGGATGAACTGGGATTCCTTTTCACTAACTCGGAAATCTACCGTCATATTAACAGCTACGTGGTGGATGGCATCTGGATACCAGAAGTCAAGCTGCGGAGATGAGTTCAATGTTAGTCACAGTTATTTGTTCACCCAACACATATTTCTTAAGAAACACATGTGTCATACACTACAAAAGGAATTTGGGGTTCAATGTAGTTAAGGTATGGATCCTTCTCTCAATAAGCTTATGAGAGTGTGCAAATATACTGTTGAATATTAGGGAGTGGGAGAGATCATTTGTACTGATCACTCTTTCAGGACATAGATAGTATCTATAAATGCAAAAAAAAAAGTAGTTTTTAGTTAATCTGTTTGCTTTTACCATCTTGGGGTTGATTGGGGCTGTTTCACAATTCATTTAGCCATAGACTCTGTCTCTAATTGGGAATATAGATTAAAAATATGGTTCCCCTCACCCTGCCCCTGAGTCAGGCCTCAAAACCAGTTTCCCCTGTAAACTCTGGAATTCCTGGAAGGTTTGTGTCCAACAGAAGGCATAATAATCTCCAGCCCTATTATTTTTCTAGTAGTATGTCCTTGGGCGATACTAAAACTCCTTGAGTTTTAGTCCTTTTCCCTAAGGTATAGGGTTAAGAGGACTCCATTTGGAGTGTTGTAAAGAATGTGAAATGGATATGAACTCTGGGACCTGCAGGCATTTAAAGCTGCTGATTCCCTCCTCTTTTTCTTCCTCTAGCTGAGAATTTCAGAAATTTGGTGAATGGGTCTAGAAGGATAGCATTCAGGTTAAAATAACTTTTAGAAGATTCCAATTCTTGTTGTTCTTCAAAATCATACTCCATCGTGAAATCAAATGAAGTACAGTTCCCCAACCTGGGAAATGTGAAGGAAATGCTCAATTCCTACCTACCATTCCAAGCTTGTAGACATGTCTAAGTCCACCTGGGTATTTTGTGGTTGAATCCCACTCTACCTCTGGGTCAGTCCGTTATGTGCTTATATGAGGCTGCTGTGAGCCAACCAATATTTATTGGTTTATTTTGATCAGAAAGCTACAGCATAAATTGGACATATGAGAGATGTAGTGTGATTTAAAGACATTTTGGTGCTCATGGAGCTTGAACAGTGAGAGAGAGGTTTGGACGAGTGGGAGACAGTAGAGATTGGCAGCTCGGCAGATCATGAAGGACTTCAAATGTCACTCCAATACCAATAGAAAACACTTCTACAGTGCTTATTACGGCCAGGCCTCCTTCTGAGCGTCACCCAATTATTAGCTTACTTAGTCTTTATAACAACCTTAGGAAGTAGGTATGATTATTATCCTCACTTTTTTTTTTTTTTTTAAAAGATTTTATTTATTTATTTGAGAGAGCGAGAATGAGAGAGAGTACATGAGAGGGGGGAGGGTCAGAGAGAGAAGCAGGCTCCTCGCCGAGCAGGGAGCCCGATGCGGGACTCGATCCGGGACCCCAGGATCATGACCTGAGCCGAAGGCAGTCGCTTAACCAACTGAGCCACCCAGGCGCCCCTATTATCCTCACTTTACAGAGGAAACAGATCCAGAGAGGTTACGTAACTTGCCTAAGGCCACAGAGCTAGTTAGAGCTAGTATTTGAAACTTTGAAGACCATGCTCTTTCCATACCAGGCTGCCTCTCACTAAAAACCTTCACATGGAGGAATATGATCATCAAGCTTTAGAGCAGCCAGGCTGTAGTGCAGACCTGGCTTTGTGGGAGGCAGGACTAGAACCTGAACCCTGGATAAAGGGCTACTGAAATAGTCCTGGCATAAGGTAGGGCAGACATAATTTTGGCAGTGGCACGGGAATGAAGAGGAAAGCATGGATTTGAAAAACATTTGGGAAATTAGAAGAGCAGAGCTTTCAATTAGTTTGATATGATGCGGGGGTGCGTGACTAGAATAAATCTCAGATTCAGTTCTGGATTTAAGTCTGCTGTGTCATCTTGGTCATTTAATTTACTGTCTTGGAACTTTGATTCTTTTGTTTTAAGTGGGTTTAATTATGCCACTCACCCTGAAAATCTGTTGGAGAGTTTGATATGATACCTATAAGGTGGCTGACACAGTGTGCCTTGTGTATGGGAGCAGCTGAATAAATGATAAAATGATTACATTAGCTCACTGGGTTTTAAAAGAGGGATCAAACTTCAAGAGTTTCCTTTTAAAATGGACCTACTCTTGGGAAGGGTCACATCTTGGTATTATAAACCATTACTTTGATGTTACCAGTTAACCAATACCTTGATGTTATTGTAATTTTAAGAGAAACTATGCCACTGGTGGAGATCTGGGTGGGAGAGAGGAGAATGGAGAAGGCAAGGCACTAGCAGGGAGGGGAAAGAGGCCCCCAGAAAGGTGTCAAGAAAGCCCACTTCCTTATTTCACAATTTCCCATAGAAAAAGCTGTTGTTTGCAAAGCTTTTGGGAGGGAAAACAGGAGTGGTAATTTGGGGGAAAAAATTAAACAAAAACAAGGGAAGCCCTATAGTGGCAATTGGCTGATTTACCCAAGTAGCTTCTGCCACTTGCCCCTTCTTTGTCTTTGGAAGCTCCGCGTGCATTAAAAGTAAAATTCATAAGAGGCAGCTTTTAGAGAACAGAAAGAAAAGATAAAATAACCGTCTAAGTGCTTTACCTGGTTGGTTTTGGCCAAGTCCTTTATGATGTTTGCTTGTTTTTCATCCTGGGGCTTCACGCGGAGCACCTTCTCCCTTTAAGAATGTAAAAAGATGAAACATGTGAACTGTAAAGAAGCATGCCTTCATCCTCTTTCTGTACAGAGACTGGAACGCAGGGTGGTGAGGTTTACCTGTCAAAGTGGACAGGAGCCACTGCAAGGGTGGTAGCGATCAAACCCAAAGGCAGGATGAACCGCATGGTTCTTCTCTGCCTGCCCCAAGACCTCTGCCAGCTTTATGCCTCAGCTCTTATCTGGAGGAGCAGCTGATTTCCTCTTAGGGTTCTGGTGGATGAAATGTTTTTCTAGTTGGGGTGGGAGGGGTAGGATGGCAACACTAACACTGAATGCCCATTTTGTGGCAGATCCAACCTCACGCTACCCTTTTGCAATTGGGAATACCCATTTTACAGATGCCAGGCAAACTCATTTTTTAGGAAATAACTTGCCCAAGGTAGCAGAGCTAGTATGTTCACAGAGTTGAGATCTGAGCCCAGTTCTTTGTCCTAAAACGCAGCTTTGGGCGCCTGGGTGGCTCAGTCGTTAAGCGTCTGCCTTCGGCTCAGGTCATGATCCCAGGGTCCTGGCATCGAGTCCCACATTGGGCTCCCTGCTTGGCGGGAAGCCCGCTTCTCCCTCTCCCACTACCCCTGCTTGAGTTCCTGCTCTCGCTATCTCTCTGTCAAATAAATAAATAAAAAATCTTAAAAAAAAAAATAAAACGCAGCTTTTCCATATGTTTGAATTGAATGATGGAAGAAATCACTTTAAATTTGCGCTTGGAACCGGAGATGAATTTGGGTATCTGACTACAGAACCTTGATGGATGGTCCTTAATAATGTAAAATATGTTTTTGAAGCTACATTGTAACTTAGTAAATTACAAAATATTTTGAATATGCTAAAAATACTGTAATCTCAAAAATATTGATGTATTTACTACCTAGATTTTATACTTTTGCCATATTTTCTCTGTACCTCTCTGTAAAGAAGTTACAGAATGTTACAGAAAGAGCTAAAGCAGGGCGCCTGGGTGGCTCAGTTGGTTAAGCGCCTGCCTTCGGCTCAGGTCATGATCCTGGAGTCCCGGGATCGAGTCCCGCATTGGGCTCCCTGCTCGACAGGGAGTCTGCTTCTCCCTCTGACCCTCCCCCCTCTCATGTGCTCTCTCTCATTCTCTCTCTCTCAAATAAATAAATAAAATCTTTAAAAAAAAAAAAAAAAAGAAGGAGCTAAAGCAATCACATCCCCACTCCTTTCTCCTTCTCCTGCCTCTGTTCTCGGAGATAACCCCTATTTCTAAAGCATGTTGAGGACTCCTAGAAGGCACAATTTTATGGTTGCTCAAGTGTTTGTTCATTGGCTGTTCTCTTTAGGGTCTGGATGCAGGGTTCAGTAAATGCTTTCAGAAAGCTGAATTAATGAAAGTCATTGATAGAGCATTCTAAATAGTCTCTTGAGGGGTCTTTAATTTTGAACATGGATCATTTGGGAGAAGGCATCACCTCTACTCAGAATTAAGGTAATCTAACAGAGTGAGTAAGTTTAGCTAATCAGATAACTTACTAGAATTTCCTTTTAAAAACTACTTCTTCACATTGACAAATGTATATAGATCGTCCTATAGGAAGCTTCTCAGAGTCATGGTTATATATTTTTATTATCAAAATAATAGTGTTGGGGAGATGCCCATGTTACATGTACAGCAGCAATAGCTTCATTCCTCTCTCTGTGTTACGTGTGCACTAGAACATATCCCCAGGGGCTCCCCTTACCCCAACCCTGCAGGTAAGGGAGAGGAGGGTTTTACAAATGCCTTCATGTTCTTGACATTGGATAAGCTCATCAGCACTAGAAACTCCCTAAGCAAATGTTTGCTCCACTCCTTCTGAGGATGTATTTGGTAGAGGTACAGAGGAAAAGGAAGAGCTTGACGTTGCAGTTAGAAACATGTAACCTTAGAGTGGCTCCTTCACCCTGAGCAGGCTGCTTAGTCATTCTGGGCCTTGGTTTCCTCATCTGAAAAATGGAGATGCAAATTGGACTCTGGCAAGTGCTGTGAGGGCTAAATGAGATAGCATATGTGAAGGACTTGGTGGATGGTAGGTGCTAAAATACATGCTCACGCCCTCTAAGCACTTAATAAAATTGCCAGGTTCTGTAAACAGACTTATAGTTGACCACTGTCAACTGGAGTATCAGCATGTATCATGTGGTAGATTAAAGCAGTGGCTGTGGGGGTGCCTAGGTAGCTCAGTCTGTTAAGTGTCTGCCTTCGGCTCGGGTCATGATCCCAGAGTCCTGGGATCGAGGCCCGCATCAGGCTGCCTGCTCAGCGGGGAGTCTGCTTCTCCCTCTGCCTCTGTCCCACCCCCTTCATGTGCCTGCTCATTCTCTCTCTCTTTCTCTGACAAATAAATAAATAAAGTGGTGGCTGTATCCTTTAGGGGTGAAATATCTTTCTGTATTTGTTTTAATGTGGACTACTTCAGGAAAAATTTTTTGTGTTACAGCTTTTCTTTTTGGAGTTTTATTTTCTGATTCTTCAAGTAATAAATGCCTACTGGAAATAATTTAGCAAAACAAAATTTGAAAGAAGAAAATAGAAATCACCTTTAATTCTAACATTCTTATATGTTTTCTTAAAGCCTTTTTCTGTGTGACTAGTTTTAAAACTGTGGAGAAGTCTTGTATGTCTATTTTTCAGTGCCTTTCAAGTATGAAGGGCACTTCTGTTTTATTTGGGGATCTAGGTAAATGTGTGAGATCCTGGTATCTCTCAGGGATAAGACTCTGATTATAAATAATCTTGGACTTCTTAATATCTGTTACATATTTCAGTTCCCTGTTTCTGGAATAGGATATCGACATGGGATGCTTTTAAGATTTCCTACTCCTCCCCAATTTATTTAGCTTCTGAAGAACAGATACAATAGATGGATTTCAAGAGTATTCTGAAGCTTTTTCTCAGAACAAATGGTTTCTTGGCAGGCATAGTTCTGAGCCATCTTATATTATTGCATCAGAATTTATAAAAGATCTTGGCATATGTATAGAATAGGATGAATGGCTATTGAACAACATATCATTTTAGGATTGACTTTGTAAGGTGGTGTGATATTTCATAGGTCAAATTAATCTCTTTAAAAAGAAATTTAAAGTTGAATGCCTCACACAGCAATAATTTTCGATCCTTCTGGATCTTTGTACTCCTAGGAGTTTTGTAGTAGTATATGTCTAGCCACAGTTTAAAATATTGCTTTAGGGGTATCTGGGTGGCTCAGTTAGTTGGGCATCTGCCTTGGGCTCAGGTCATGATCTCAGGGTCCTGGGATTGAGTCCCTCATTGGGCTCCCTGCTCAATGTGGAGTCCGCTTCTCTCTCTCACTCTGCCCCTTCCCCATGTTCATGCTCTCTCTCTCAAATAAATAAATAAAATATTTAGAAAAATAAACTAAAATATTGCTTTATTTTTAAACTATATTTTTATGCATATTTTCAAACATTATCACTATAAAAGAGATACCTTAGAAAATGAAAGTGAAAGTTCTCTTGTGATTTTACTAGGCTCTTTCAAATACTTCTCCATCTTCAATTCAAATCCAATAAGCTTCTGGAATACCTTTAGATATCTCATAAAGGGTATGTTGAAAGAAAAATTTGTTGCCTTTAGTTGTGGATATTGGATTCTTATCATTGAAATGAAGCTGCCCTGCAAAATGCTGCAGGAAACTTGTCTTCATTATTTGAAGAAAGGTGGCATTTCTGGACAAAGATGTGGGTGTGTGGTTCAGGCAGTGTAAGACCTGGCTAGAGGGCGAGTGACTACCTGCTCAAATGAGAAGACCTAAGAGGATCATCAAGACCCCATTTGGCCCCCAAATAACCTCATTAGCTATCATGGTTCCTTCTGTTTTTCTTCTGTGCCTGAAATTTTCTTTGAGCACTTCATATATGTTAGTTGGCAAAAGCAGGTGAATACATGGGATGTTATTCTAGATATGAAGAACTCCCTTATTCCAGACTGGAAAACCAGTCTTGCTATGTAGTAGCAACACCGTTTTGAGATAGGAAAAATTCAGGGAGCCATTTCTGTGCTGTTGGTTAATTACTGTTTGGGAAATGAGAGCTTGGGACTGAGGAAGGGCTCAGAGCCTGTCCTGGGATCTCAGTGAGGGAGTAATTTAAAGGAGGGAGGAACAGAGAGGTGCCCTTACAGTCAGAGGCTCCTGGGTGGGCAAGGCTGGGCAGGAAAACTTGGCAGTCCCTGGTCTGCCTGGCAGGAAGTCATATGGTATTATTGCCCTGGGAAGGACTAAAGCAGACATCTCTCTTTGTTTTAGCTCAGTTCAGCTCAGGCAAGTGGCACTCCTAGCCAGCTAGCTGTTGACTTTGAGTTGACCA
The DNA here is from genome assembly GCF_002201575.2 of Neomonachus schauinslandi. Taxonomy (NCBI): domain Eukaryota; kingdom Metazoa; phylum Chordata; class Mammalia; order Carnivora; family Phocidae; genus Neomonachus; species Neomonachus schauinslandi. The sequence goes on from NC_058403.1 coordinate 111,833,137, forward strand.
GAGATATATCAAAAATGTTTCTGGTGCAAGAATTCTTGGATACAAGGGATTTTAAATGAGAATATTTACATACTTACTATCCTGGTCCTTATCTTTTTTGAAAAAATTCCTTGGAATTTTTGAACATTTCTAATTTCTAATTTAAAGCACTCAATTTAGAGACATAGTTCTTTATGGTTTACACACATGACTTTTGAACTTTGGGTCACACATAGCATTTCTTAGAGGTCAATGTTATCTGCTAGAGGTGGAGTATGGGAGTCTTGTGGAAATATCTATGGATTGAATGATATATGTCCAGCAAGATAACTTCACTCAGGTAACTTTGGTTGAGTTAGCTCTCCAATTCCCAACATGGGTATAATTTAAATAAAACGGGGTAAGATAATTTAGCTAAATTACATCTATTTTTTTATTATCATCAATACTGCTTGAGAATTCATGGGAATTTCTTTTTTTGCTCTTAAGTGTCTATTTAAATGATGTATTACTAAATTATTTTGAAGATGATTGCTTGACAAATTGTAGCAGCTGCACTGCTACCATCTAGTGGACAATTAATGCAATTAATCATTCTTTGGCTTGACAACTTCCAAACCACTGTGACTTCAAAGGATTCTTCTTTTGAATAGAACACTGTCATAGATATTTTAACATGTTTTGCTAGATATGGAATCCTATTTTCCTTGGATCCACACAGAAAACAATGAGCTCATATTTTAAAGTAAATAGAATAGTAAAGTAGATTTTAAATTAAGAGATGTTCCCAAATTGTAACTAAATACCTATTATTATATTTTAAAATTTGAACTTTGCATAATAGTCTCTGACATTAGCATGTTCAGTTATAATTCTGGGAAACTTCAAGTCATGGAGTAATTTTTGCCTCTTTTGTTTAAGGCCTAACACCCTTTTGTTTTACCTCCAATCTGCTTTGTATCACCCTCCTGTAACAGGTCTCCTTGTTAACACCCTTCTGACACCCTCTTGTTTGACCTCAGTCTGCTTTCCATCTTAGCTGGTTGATGTTTTAAAAACTCTGATTAGGTCATTTGCAACTGAATGTTTTCCATGTCTTCCCATTGTTCTTAGACCCATGTTCCAAAACCTTAAGCTCTAAGCTCTGCTTAATAGTCCCTCCCACCTTCCTTAGTCCCTGTACATGCTTTCTTTCCTCAACTGTCTAGGTTCCTTCCTCTCTGGCTTTCTTCCTACGGGTTCTGCATCAGGGCTTGGAAGGGGCACTCCCTTTATCCAGATAATTGTGACTTATTCTTCAGGTTCCAGCATTCCCTGAGAGAGCCTTCTCCCCCACATCAGGGAGGTAGACCTGGTGTATGTTCTTTTCATGTAATTTGTCTAGCACTTACTTGCTTAATGTAAATTAAATCATGACTTATTAAATAATTAGTGAAATAGCTAATTATTTATTTCATGTCTGTCTTCCCAAATGCCCTTTGAAGGCAGAACTGTCTTTCTTTTTCATTGCTCTGTCCCTAATTGCTTAGCAAAGTGTTTGGCATGTAGTAGACAGTTCATAAAATAAATGAGCTGAGATGAAAGCTAAAGCAAGATGGGGTCTTTTCACCTATACCACAATTTGCTAAATTTCCCCTTATATGTCTTCTTCCTCATAAGCCCCCATTAGAACCTGTACATCTCTGCACTCTGCCAGTGTTGGCAAGTACCCTGAGGACTTTAACTCCTATATCGTTGATCCACATCGTTACTTGTGGATGGCTTGCTTAGTCACTGATTCACATCATTTTTTTCCCCAAAGAAGTAGACAGTCTGTCAGGTTTCTAATTATAATGATTCATTTTTATTATGATCAGTATTAAAAGATCCAAGTAGTTTAATAGACTAGTGGCTTAAAAGAAAGATTGGATCTAGAAAATATCCAGGCAGACAAAAATAAGAATTTAGGATAGAAAAGAAACTTTGACATAAGGCTGTCAGGATTCTCTACTAGTACAGATGTTTCAGGACGTATCTGGCAAGGTGCTTGATGGCCAGCATTGTCTCCTCACAGGTTGGCTGAATCTGGGATTCAGGGAGGGCAAAGCCATATCTGCCTTTGTCCCGGAGTTCAAAGGTAAAGGAATATTTGATTCCTTGGTCATAAGCCCAGTCATCAGAGCCCCCAGCAGCAGGATCTGAAATGTGCAAAGAGCAGAAAAAAAATGAACAAACCCCCAAAACACTAAATCCAGGAAGGAAATTAAAAAAAAGAAAAAAGCCAGCTTTCTTTTATAATTACCACTGTTGCATTGGGCAAAATATTATAGGTAGGCCAATTTTCTTTCTTTCTTTTTTTTTTTTTAAAGATTTTATTTATTTATTTGACAGAGAGAGAGATAGAGAGAGCAGGAACACAAGCAGGGGGAGTGGGAGAAGCAGGCTTCCTGCCGAGCAGGGAGCCTGATGTGGGGCTCGACCCAGGACCCTGGGATCATGACCTGAGCCGAAGGCACGCTTAACGACTGAGCCACCCAGGCGCCCGGCAGGCCAATTTTCTAGAAAACTGGATTATAAAAGATACGGAGGGCAGTTTTAAAAAATCAGTCCAATCTTACCTCTAAGCCTAATTAGTGGCAATGATGTGTTTAATACCCCAGGAAGTATGTAATTTATAACATAACCTTCTCACTGTGCTTGTATACTGTGGTAAACTATATCATATGTAATTTGTTTACAAAATATAGATAATTTCTGGGGAAGGCTGCATGATGACTGGTGATAGGCGCGAACTCCAAACCCCAAGGAAACAGTGCTGATGAAATCAGAGCACCTTGAGGGCAGGGCTGGGCCTTTGTTTGTGTTTCCTCAGGGCCTAGCAGATGGTCTGGCCGAGGTTAGGCATTTGTTCAGTTCTTCAATCAGTAACAGTTACTATGTCACTGCCTTGTAGATTTTCTATATGTTAAGTCACTAGGTCATTTTTTCGTTCATTCATTCATTCATTCTTTCATCTATTTATTCAGTCAACGGTTGTACAGCCCTCACTGAGCAGTGGGCCGTGGGCTCTCCTCTGGAGATGCCGGAATAAAGGAAAGACGTGACTTCTGTCCTCCAAGGGTTTACAGTATAATGAAAAAAGAATCCTCACTGAACTAGTCTGCATAAAACATATAAGAACTTCACAGTATATGACTAGGTGGGCTACTTCTGCTAGAACCCCCTTAGGAAAACACTGTACCCTATATGATTCAGAGCAGGTTAAAAAAGGACGAGAGTATAGAAAACCATATTCTACATAAAACTTAAAAACAAAACCCAGGATTGGAGCCTCTCCAACTGCATGGGAGGCCCTGTGATAACAGGACTGGGCCTTTTCCCTTGTATTTCTAGTCCTTTCAGATCTGGGGCAAAAAGAAATCATACAAAGGCAAAGGAAACTATAAGTAGAAATTTAAAATGGGGCCTGCATAATGTGCCTTCCCAGTGAAATTTAAACTCTGTAGCATCTAAGTGAAATCTGGGGCCTAGCCCCTACCTAACTCTCTTGCTGTGTGTCTCTTGCCACTTGGCTCGAACACACCGAGTGACTGGTCAGAGGGGCTGACATCTACCCCTGGAGAGTGGCTTGAGCCTGAATTAGCCCTCGCATCTGTAGTCTGTTTAGTCAGGAAGACACTCCTTCTTATACTTTTCTTCAGCAATTGTCTTTCCAGGTAAAGCTTCTGGGTCATTATCCTGGGCAGTCATCCCCGATGCTGTGGGATGGGCTGGTTGGTGCTGGAGTGTGCTCTTTCCTTGTGCATCCTCTATCATAACATCTAGCACCCCTATATTTAGTTTTCCTGCTGCCTTTCTGTGGATTCTTCGAAGACTGTGCTGGTTCCCCAACTTCCCTTTCTCCTTTTCTCTTGCCTTCTCTCCATCCGCCCTTCCTTTCTTTCCTAGCACCTAGTGAGGACCTGGCACATAGTGGTGGCTGCTCAATGGATGTTTACCGAGCACAAGTGTTTTCTTGGGTTGGAGGGGATACTTTTTCTGAACAGAAAACTGATGACATGTCATATAAAAAATCCACTGTCAGGCAAAAGCCACATGCTTTAAATGATCTGAAAGGAAAGGCTCTGGGAACCATTTGTCGCCCTTTTAGGTGTGTGGTCTCGTTGCACAGTTCTGAAGCCAAGACTCACAGATTGTTGTAGCTCCTGGGCCATATGTGTACTTGGTGCCATGCAGGGTGGCAAGTTCTTTTACGGTAGCTTTCGCCAGGGCATTCTGCAAAAGAACCAGCAGTTCGTGAGTAAATACATAAAAGCACATACTGACAAACAAACAAACATCTGTACCTTATTTTTTTTTTATTCTTATGTTAATCCCCATACATTACATCATTAGTTTTAGATGTAGTGTTCCATGATTCATTGTTTGTGCATAACACCCAGTGCTCCATGCAGAACGTGCCCTCCTCAATACCCACCACCAGGCTAACCCATCCTCCCACCCCCCTCCCCTCTAGAACCCTGTTTGTTTTTCAGAGTCCATCGTCTCTCATGGTTCGTCTACCCCTCCAATTTCCACCGCTTCATTCTTCCTCTCCTGCTACCTTCTTCTTCTTCTTCTTTTTTTTTTTTTCTTAACATATATTGCATTATTTGTTTCAGAGGTACAGATCTGAGAGTCAACAGTCTTGCACAATTCACAGCGCTTACCAGAGCACATACCCTCCCCAGTGTCTATCACCCAGTCACCCCATCCCTCCCACCCCACCCCCCACTCCAGCAACCCTCAGTTTGTTTCCTGCGATTAAGAATTCCTCATATCAGTGAGGTCATATGATACATGTCTTTCTCTTTTTGACTTATTTCGCTCAGCATAATACCCTCCAGTTCCATCCACGTCGTTGCAAATGGCAAAAAGATCTCATTCCTTTTGATGGCTGCATAATATTCCATTGTGTATATATACCACATCTTCTTTATCCATTCATCTGTCGATGGACATCTTGGCTCTTTCCACAGTTTGGCTATTGTGGACATTGCTGCTATAAACATCGGGGTGCACGTACCCTTTCAGATCCCTACTTTTGTATCTTTGGGGTAAATACCCAGTAGTGCAATTGCTGGATCGTATGGTAGCTCTATTTTCAACTTTTTGAGGAACCTCCATACTGTTTTCCAGAGTGGCTGCACCAGCTTGCATTCCCACCAACAGTGTAGGAGGGTTCCCCTTTCTCCGCATCCCCGCCAACATCTGTCGTTTCCTGACTTGTTAATTTTAGCCATTCTGACTGGTGTGAGGTGGTATGTCACTGAGGTTTTGATTTGGATTTCCCTGATGCCGAGCAATATTGAGCACTTTTTCACGTGTCTGTTGGCCATTTGGATGTCTTCTTTGGAAAAATGTCTGTTCATGTCTTCTGCCCATTTCTTGATTGGATTCTTTGTTCTTTGGGTGTTGAGTTTGATGAGTTCTTTATAGATTTTGGATACTAGCCCTTTATCTGATATGTCATTTGCAAATATCTTCTCCCATTCTGTCGGTTGTCTTTTGGTTTTGTTGACTGTTTCCTTTGCTTTGCAAAAGCTTTTTATCTTGATGAAGTCCCAATAGTTCATTTTTGCCCTTGCTTCCCTTGCCTTTGGTGATGTTTCTAGGAAGAAGTTGCTTCGGCTGAGGTTGAAGAGGTTGCTGCCTGTGTTCTCCTTTAGGATTTTGATGGACTCCTGTCTCACATTTAGGTCTTTCAACCATTTGGAGTCTATTTTTGTGTGTGGTGTAAGGAAATGGTCCAGTTTCATTTTCCTGCATGTGGCTGTCCAATTTTCCCAACACCATTTGTTGAAGAGACTGTCTTTTTTCCATTGGACATTCTTTCCTGCTTTGTCGAAGATTAGTTGACCATAGAGTTGAGGGTCCATTTCTGGGCTCTCTATTCTGTTCCATTGATCTATGTGTCTGTTTTTGTGCCAGTACCATACTGTCTTGATGATGACAGCTCTGTAATAGAGCTTGAAGTCCGGAATTGTGATGCCGCCAGCTTTGCTTTTCTTTTTCCACATGCCTCTGGCTATTCAGGGTCTTTTCTGGTTTCATACAAATTTTAGGATGATTTGTTCCATTTCTTTGAAAAAAGTGGATGGTATTTTGATGGGGATTGCATTGAATGTGTAGATTGCTCTAGGTAGCATTGACATCTTCACAATATTTGTTCTTCCAATCCATGAGCATGGAACGTTTTTCCATTTCTTTGCGTCTTCCTCAATTTCTTTCATAAGTATTTTATAGTTTTCTGAGTACAGATCCTTTGTCTCTTTGGTTAGATTTATTCCTAGGTATCTTATGGTTTTGGGTGCAATTGTAAATGGGATCGACCCCTTAATTTCTCTTTCTTCTGTCTTGTTGTTGGTGTATAGGAATGCCACTGATTTCTGTGCATTGATTTTCTATTCTGCCACTTTACTGAATTCCTGTATGAGTTCTAGCAGTTTTGGGGTGGAGTCTTTTGGGTTTTCCACATAAAGTATCATATCATCTGCAAAGAGTGAGAGTTTGATTTCTTCTTTGCCGATTTGGATGCCTTTGATTTCTTTTTGTTGTCTGATTGCTGTGGCTAGGACTTCCAATACTACATTGAATAGCAGTGGTGATAGTGGACATCCCTGCCGCGTTCCTGACCTTAGGGGGAAAGCTCTCAGTTTTTCCCCATTGAGAATGATATTCGCTGTAGGTTTTTCATAGATGGCTTTTATGATCTTGAGGTATGTACCCTCTATGCCTATACTCTGAAGAGTTTTGATCAAGAAAGGATGCTGTACTTTGTCAAAAGCTTTTTCTGCATCTATTGAGAGGATCCTATGATTCTTGTTCTTTCTTTTGTTAATGTATTGTATCACGTTGATTGATTTGCGGATGTTGAACCAACCTTGCAGCCCAGGGATAAATCCCACTTGGTCGTGGTGAATAGTCCTTTTAATGTACTGTTGGATCCTATTGGCTAGTATTTTGGTGAGAATTTTTGTATCCATGTTCATCAGGGATATTGGTCTGTAATTCTCCTTTTTGATGGGGTCTTTGTCTGGTTTTGGGATCAAGGTAATGCTGGCCTCATAAAATGAGTTTGGAAGTTTTCCTTCCATTTCTATTTTTTGGAACAGTTTCAGAAGAATAGGTATTAATTCTTCTTGAAATGTTTGGTAGAATTCCCCTGGGAAGCCATCTGGCCCTGGGCTTTTGTTTTTTGGGAGATTTTTGATGACTGCTTCAATTTCCTTAGTGGTTATAGGTCTGTTCAGGTTTTCTACTTCTTCTTGGTTCAGTTTTGGTAGTTGATACATCTCTAGGAATGCATCCATTTCTTCCAGGTTATCTAATTTGCTGGCATAGAGTTGCTCATAATATGTTCTTATAATTGTTTGTATTTCTTTGGTGTTGGTTGTGATCTCTCCTCTTTCATTCATGATTTTGTTGATTTGGGTCATTTCTCTTTTCTTTTTGATGAGTCTGGCCAGGGGTTTATCAATCTTGTTAATTCTTTCAAAGAACCAGCTCCTAGTTTCGTTGATCTGTTCTACTGTTCTTTTAGTTTCTATTTCATTGATTTCTGCTCTGATCTTTATTATTTCTCTTCTGCTGGGTTTAGGCTTTCTTTGCTGTTCTTTCTCAAGCTCCTTTAGGTGGAGGGTTAGGTTGTGTACTTGAGACCTTTCTTGTTTCTTGAGAAAGGCTTGTATTGCTATATACTTCCCTCTTAGGGCTGCCTTTGCTGCATCCCAAAGATTTTGAACAGTTGTGTTTTCATTTTCATTGGTTTCCATGTATTTTTTTAATTCTTCTTTAATTTCCTGGTTGACCCATTCATTCTTCAGTAGGATGCTCTTTAGCCTCCATGTATTTGAGTTCTTTCTGACTTTCCTCTTGTGATTGAGGTTTAGTTTCAAAGCATCGTGGTCTGAAAATAGGCAGGGAATGATCCCAATCTTTTGGTATCGGTTGAGACCTGATTTATGACCTAGGATGTGATCTATTCTGGAGAATGTTCCACGGGGACTAGAGAAGAATATGTATTCCGTTGCTTTGGGATGGAATGTTCTGAATATGTCTGTGAAGTCCATTTGGTCCAGTGTGTCATTTAAAGTCTTTATTTCCTTGTTGATCTTTTGCTTAGACGATCTGGCCATTTCAGTGAGGGGGGTGTTAAAGTCCCCCACTATTATTGTATTGTTGTTGATGTGTTTCTTTGCTTTTGTTATTAATTGCCTTATATAATTGGCTGCTCCCATGTTAGGGGCATAGGTATTTACAATTGTTAGATCTTCTTGTTGGATAGACCCTTTAAGTAGGATATAATGTCCTTCCTCATCTCTTATTACAGTCTTTGGTTTAAAATCTAATTTGTCTGATATAAGGATTGCCACCCCAGCTTTCTTTTGATGTCCATTAGCATGGTAAATGGTTTTCCACCCCCTCACTTTCAATCTGGGGGTGTCTTTGGTTCTAAAATGAGTCTCTTGCAGACAGCATATCGATGGGTCTTGTTTTTTAATCCAGTCTGATAGCCTGTGTCTTTTGATTGGGGCATTTAGCCCATTTACATTCAGGGTAACTATTGAAAGAGATGAATTTAGTGCCATTGTATTGCCTGTAAGGTGACTGTTCCTGAATATTGTCTGTGTTCCTTTCTGGTCTATGTTGCTTTTAGGGTCTCTCTTTGCTTAGAGGACCCCTTTCAAGATTTCCTGTAGGGCTGGTTTTGTGTTTGCAAATTCCTTTAGTTTTTGTTTGTCCTGGAAGCTCTTTATCTCTCCTTCTATTTTCAATGACAGCCTAGCTGGATAGAGTATTCTTGGCTGCATATTTTTCTCATTTAGTGCTCTGAATATATCCTGCCAGTCCTTTCTGGCCTGCCAGGCCTCTGTGGATAGGTCTGTTGCCAATCTAATGTTTCTACCATTGTAGGTTACGTATCTCTTCTCCCGAGCTGCTCTCAGGATTTTCTCTTTGTCTATGAGACTCGTAAGTTTTACTATTAGATGTCGGGGTGTTGACCTATTTTTATTGATTTTGAGAGGGGTTCTCTGTGCTTCCTGGATTTTGATGCCTATTTCCTTCCCCAAATTAGGGAAGTTCTCTGCTATAATTTGCTCCATTATACCTTCTGCCCCTCTCTCTTTCTTCTTCTTCTGGGATCCCAATTATTCTAATGTTGTTTCGTCTTATGGTATCACTTATCTCTCGAATTCTGCCCTCATGGTCCAGTAGTTGTTTATCTCTCTTTTTCTCAGCTTCTTTATTTTCCATCATTTGGTCTTCTATATCACTGATTCTCTCTTCTGCCTCATTTATCCTAGCAGTTAGCGCCCCCATTTTTGATTGCACCTCATTAATAGCCTTTTTGATTTCGACTTGGTTAGATTTTAGCTCTTTTACTTCTCCAGAAAGGGTTTCTCTAATAACTTCCATATTTTTTCAAGCCCAGCTAGTATCTTTAAAGTGATGATTCTGAACTCTAGATCTGACATCGTACTAATGTCCGTATTGAATAGGTCCCTGGCAGTCGGTACTACCTCTTGTTCTTTTTGTTGAGGTGATTTTTTCCATCTTGTCATTTTGTGCAGAGGAGAATAGATTAATGAGAGAACAAAATGCTAGCAGAGTAACCATGTCCCCAGAAAATATACTCTAAACAAATCAGAAAAGACCTGAAGGAGTGGAAAAAGAAACGGAAAGAGAGAAAAAAGAAAAAGAAAAAAAAGATAAAGATAAAAACAAACAAAAACAAACAAAACAAAACAACAACAACAAAAAAAACCAGAATGTGATCAAATATGATCAGGATGGTATATAGATCAGTGCCACACACTAGATTTGGGGTGTACTTTGGTCTTTTAGAAGAAAGTGCCTCCCAAAATTTTAAAGAAAGAAAAACTTATATATGTACAAAAATAAGGGTTGATATGATGAAGGGATGGAATATGACTGTAAAGATGGAAATTATAAAAAAATTTATAAAAGGAATTGATAAGAAGTTGTTTGAAAAAAGAAAGAAGAGGATTTAAAAAAAGAAAAAAGAAAAAAAAAGGGAGAGAATGTGATCAGGCAGGGGAGTAGAAAAAACCATATACTAGAGATTTAGGGTATATTTTAATCTGTTAGAAGAAACTATCTCAAAATTTTAAAGAGAGAACAACTTATATATATATGCCAAAAATACGGGTAACTACTATGAAGGGATAGAATATGACTCTAAAAATGAAAAATAAAAATTTTTTTAAAAAAAGGGATTGATAAGATGTTGGTTGAAAAAGGGAAAAAGAAAAATTCAAAAAAAAAAAACAGTTAAAAAAAATTAACTTTGAAAGACTAAAGGATCATGGTAAAAAAGCCATGAATTCTATGTGCAGTATTCCCCTAGGGCTGGAGTTCTGCCATTCTCATTGATCGGTAAACTTGGTCTTGGCTGGCTGTTCTCGCTGATCTTCTGGGGGAGGGGCCTGTTGCCGTGGTTTCCAAATGTCTTTGCCGGAGGCAGAATTGCCCCGCCCTTGCCCCATCCGGGCTAAGTAATCTGCTTGGGTTTGCTCTCCAGAGCTTTTGTTTCCTGCGAACTTTCCGTACAGCTTTGGAGGCGGAGAGTGAAAATGGCGGCCTCCCAATCTCCGCCCCGGAGGAGCCGAGAACTCGGGGCCCCACTCCTCAGTGAGCCCCCAGAGAAAAGCCGTCAGTCACTCCCGTCTCCCCGGTCTCCAGCCACACTCCGTGCTCACCCGGCCTGTGACCGCGCGTTTCTATCTCTGGCACCCGACCCCGGGTGGAGTCTCCAAACCCAGCAGATCCCTGCGGTGCACCCCCGTGGGGCTCCTCCCGGGGGAGGAAGGTGAGTCTCCTCGGATCTGCCGCTTGTTGGGTCCCTGCTGGAGGAGCAGGGGCCTGACTGTGCCGCGGATCCCGGTTTATGGCAACCCTGAGCTGAGAGCCTGTGCCTGGTCTCCGTCTCTGCAGCCGGCTTCCCTGCTCCGTTACCTGGGAGCTCTGCCACACTCAGGCACCCCTGGTCTTTCTGTGACCCCGAGGGTCCTGAGACCACACTGTCCCGGAGGGTTCCACCCCGCACTTAGCCACCAGAGTGACGTCCCTCAGCGGAGCAGACTTTTAAAAGTTCCGATTTTGTGCTCCGCGGCTCTATCACTTGCCAGAAGCGGCCGCCGGAGGCCCCTCCCCCGCCGTCTATCCTCCCGAATATCGCCTCGGATTCACTTCTCCGCACGTCCTACCTTCCAGAAAGTGGTCGCTTTTCTGATGAGAGAGTTGTTGCTCTTCTTTTCTTTGATCTCCTGTTGAGTTTGTAGGTGTTCAGAATGGTTTGATCCCTATCCAGCTGAATTCCTGAGAGGAGACGAAATCCAGGTCTCCTACTCCTCTGCCATCTTGCTCCACCCCCCCATCTGTACCTTATTTTTAAGACATTGAAGAGGCATAAGACACAGTTTGGGTTAGTTTTATTCCTGCTCAGTGCCCATCCAATTTTTCTCTCTAACCTGGTCATAGGATCCAAGCGATTCTTATGAAAGTACGTCTTCCCTAAATGCCCTCTGCAAGCACTCACTCTGAGCTTCCCTCTGAATGTGTCATACTGTGGCAACACCGTTTGCTGGCCTCTGAGTTTTCAGTGACTTTTTCTGTCTTTTATCTCCATGTCTTCAGGGTCCAGGCCAAGGCTTACCACTTAGTGGTTGTCCAGGAACTATTTGTTGGAACTCTGAAGATAATTAGCATCTTACCCTCTTATTTGAGAATTAGGTCTTTACATTCATTTTAAATAATTATTGCAGTAAAGTATGGGTCCTAGCAGTAACTTCTATTTTGTCAGAGGACAATCTTTTACTTTCTTTTCTTTTTTATTTACATAGAACTTAGTGTGTCTTTTTTTCCCAGGTATTCTTCCTTAGGCTTGTCAAACATTTGTTTTTTTAAATTTTAAAATCAAACATTTTGTTTTTTTACATTTTCTACTATTCTATGATTTGCTTAGTTTAGGCTAGAGAAGTGAGGCTACAGCAACCTGTAACTGTCCCAGATATCACATTCATTGATTTAGTAAAATGTCACTGTGTATTAGGAATTAGGTTATGTGTAAGGATTAGTTTGGCAAATCTATATTGTCTCTGGAGCTTGTAAGAGAAAAGCAGGAGACAAGGAGGTCTTTGTGGTTGAGGTTTTCTACCTAATACAGGTAAACAAAAATCAAATACATACAAAATAACCCCCAACAAAACAAAACAAAAACTACCTGGAAATGTGGCAGGTTATAAAGTGAGGATAAGATAGAATTATATGAGCTGGGGCAGGAGTATTAAAAGCTACACATATGAATGATTGGATACTCAATACAGTGTTCTGCCAACATAGAAATACTAAGGAATTGGCAGTTCCAGGGATGAGGGTGGTTCCAGCTTGGAAGATTTTTAGACTGAAGAATTAGACAACATCTACTCTATTTCAAAATGAAGAACATTTGAATTCCAGAATTTCAAAAAAGCGGCAAGTATTAGCTTATGTGTATTTTTTTCTTTAAGAAGCAGCTTCATTTTCTCAAAAGACCCATTGCTTTTCTGCCTCCCTGACCCCCAACTCTTCAAGGGCAAGGGCTCTGTACCCCCAGCCCCCCTGTGCTGTAAACTTCCTAACATCCACTGACATACTGCGTATTTAAATGAATCACTCGAAAAGTAAGGCCTGACTTGGCTGTCTTGGGAATACAGATTTGAAAATCTGATTGTTTACCACGGGAGAATTAGCCATAATTCATTCTGGTTATGAAACTAGCTATATTTCATACTTTGGCATCATAATTGTGTCTTGTACATATGCTTGGAAAGCGATGAGGTTGGTGATGAAATCAAAATACTCCTAGTTTTACAAAGTCGCAACTTCCCTTAGTCCTTGTTCTAATATCAAAACCAGTTTAGTAGCGTCTTATGTTAAATTGACAAGGGCATGTCTACAAAACTTCAAAGTTCCAGTTCCCAAATTGTTAATGCTTCACTAACCAAGTGGTAAATTAGAAAATTTAAAAAATAATTATAAAATATAAGTCATGATATTGTGGTCCACTGAAATGGTGTAATCAGTTTCTTTGAACTAATTTATTGTTCTCAGAGTTTTGGAACAGTAACTTGAAAATTTTAGGGTTTTACTTCCATTTTTTTTCCCATCTGGTAAACTAATATATGCTTTCTCTTACTGCATGGAATCTTTACTGTTGTGATCTAAATGTATAGTTCCTGTTGTTTAATCTTATTCTAACCAACCCACTAGAGCTAAGTCTTCTCTCTACCCTTTAATATAAGGCCTATTGCAGATGGAAATGAGAAAAATCAATTAACAATTGCATAGTGTGCAGAATAGATTTAAAACCATCTTGTGGAGATGTGAAACGTGGTGAGGTGCTAATTTTTTTGGTAAGTAAATAGTACATTTTCTACTATTCTGTAATTTGCTTAACTTGCCATTCATCTGAGGACATCTGTAGTTATTTTTCTGTAAGGCAGAACCTCCGATTCTAAAGAACTCTTGTTCCTTCCCTAGTTACCATTCAGAGGCTTTTCATCTGTTCTGGTTTCCCCACCTCCCCCTTTAAGCCTTGAATTATTACTTCTAGTTAGAAATACAATTCTAATAAGTTCTGGGGATCTAAGGTACAGCATTATGACTATGATTAGCAGTACTATACTATATACTTAAAGGTTGCTTTGAGAGTAGAGCTTTAATGTTCTCACAATAACAGAACATTAACAGAACAACAAATAACAGAACAACAAAACAGCAATAACAACAAAATGATACTTATGTGAGGTAAAGGATGTGTTAACTAATGTGTTGAACATTTCCCTATATATATGTGCATCAAATCATCACATTGTACCCCTTAACCTCACACAGTGTTATATGTCAATTATATCTCAATAAAGCTGGGGAAAAAAAGATGATTCTGCAATATTAGTTCCAAACATGAGCAGTTATGAAGACTAGAAAAGATTTAAGACAAGAAGATCATTGAAGTTATCTATTAAACTCCTGTGTCTGTTGACCTTCAAGTCTCTTAATGTGTTTATTGGTGTGACATAATATATGAGTTATCTGACAAAACTGAAGGGGCCAGCTTGTGATCTGTTATCTCTTTTGACTTATCAACTTACCATTTTAGTCTTAACTACCGTTAGGGCCACACAAAAATGTTCAGTTTGCCTTTCCTCAAAGTGATACCCAAGCGCTTTCTAAGACTTCCTAGGCATCTTCTGGCAGCAACTGTTCTGCCTTTGGTGCTGACCGCAATATTTAAGATTAATGTTAGTTTAAAAAGGATGTTAATATGTTGCTGTCACTGGTGCACATTGCAGGAACATTTAGTTTGTGTCAGTTTTTACTCTTCTTGTCCTCAGTTGCTCTATCCTCTTGATGTCTACCTCATCACTCATCTTCTGAGTGTCACCTCATCACCACATCTTTCAGTGGCTTTCTCACCTTCTCTTGAAGTCCAGCTTCCTTTCTTGGCCTAAGGGTGTGAGCTAGCCCCTCCCTTCTCTTTCAGTCTGCATCACTTGCTGTGCATTCCGTGTTCCTTTTGAGCTAGGTTTCCCTGAGCTTCTTCCCTATACACCTGTTCCTGCCTCTCCTTACCTCCCTCACTTTGGGTATCCTTCTCCCTTTGTTGGAATCCTCTTCTCGTCTTTGTTCACTTGGAGATTTACTGTTGTTCTTCCAGATTCAGGTTTCGTGTCACCTTCTTTGTGAAGCTGCCCCTAAATCTCTTGGGGAGCATCGATGTCCCCTCCTTTGTGAAGGCTAACACCACTCTCAGAGTTCCTGTCACTCTGTTCTGTAATCCATTGTTTTTGCATCTATTTGCCTCCCAGGTGAGCTCCTTGTGGGAAGGGATTCTTGGCTGTTTATTTTGTATTCTCAACAGATTGTACAGCATCTAGCACATGGTTGGTTGATTGAGTCTTATCCTAGGACTGGGGCATTATAGATGGGCCTGATTTGGGTGGGTGTGCAGGATGCTGAGCTCTGCAAAGGCTGTGACGTATGTGAGTGGCGATAGGGGATGTTTGTGGGGAAGGTGGTGGTACCATGTAGTGATGGTTGATGGGTTGCCACATTTACACAATGACTTCTGCTGTGCATTTTACTTCTTTCCATTAATTTTTTTAAAAATGAAGTCTGCGGCCCCTTTCTCTCTGCCCCTCTGAGGCCAAGAGACAAAAAAATCAGAATAGACATTAATTGACCAAAATATCATATTTTAAATTCCAATGATCTTAACAAAAATCCCTGGAATCAGTGTGGGTCTTTTCTTTTGAAGAGTTCAAATACTTTCACAAATGTTACTCATTTATCTTTCCAGCACTATCTGTCCACATTTCATCGGCATAGAATTTTCTCGCAGAATGGAATGCCACGTGGGGCAGCATGCTCAGTGGGAATGTTCCAACCAAACTGGGTGACTGACCCCAGCCAGGAATGGTAAAAGAGAGATAATTCCTGCATTTGCTAAAACGTTAGAGTGGTAACTCCTTTCCCTTGTACATTTCTGTAAAAAGGGACTAAGACAGCTGACGAAAGACCCGCAGAAGCAATAGCACATCAGAAAGCATGATCCACATCTTGAAACTCCAATTACAGACACTTTCTTTACAACCTGTCATTTGAGGGACATCTTACATCCTTGCTCAATGGGTTCAAAATAAGAACTAACATTTACATAAAACCTTAGACTTTACAAAGAGCTCTTGATAAGAGCTAGATATTTTTATCCCCATTTTACGGATAAAAGAACTGAAACTCAGAGAGGATAAAAGAACTTTCCCAAGGGCATGCAGCCCCATAAGTGGCTGACTTGAGCTAGGTTCTTCTTGCTTTAAATCCTGTGCTCTTTTTCACTTCTCCTTGTGGCCTTCGAATACTTCAAAAGAAGTGTTGCTGGAGCTGGTTTTACCAATTGTAAAGAACAGAAGGAAGCTAAATATAAATCAGCCTCAGAGAAAACTTTGCTTTCAGTCAAGGCCAAACATGGCCAGCCTTTATTAATCCTTAGATATGAGTTTCCTACCATGTCTTATGCATGTTCTCTTTTGTCACCTGTTTTCTTAAAAAGAGGCCTTGGTCATAGAGCAAAAGACAGAGAGAGTCTAAAATGTCACATCTAACTCAAAGCCCAAGAGACAAAAGACCAACTAGTGTAATGTTTCCCAGGCTCTGAGCTCCAGGGGGCTGGTAAGATGAATAAGGCGAGGGTGTTCTTTCCACTGACCTGCCTTCCCAGGTAACATGTGATCAGGAAGCTCCTGTCTCATGGCTGTGCTCATGGTCCTCATTGCAAGCCAGCGTCATGGGAGGTGGGGGGCTGCCTCTTCTAATCTTCCACTGGTCCATTATTACAGTACAAGAAAACAAAAATTCCAAACTGACTATGTGGTCTAAGCCAGTTCGAAGAAATTTTCTCCAGAACTTTGTTTCTAACTTGAAGTTCTGAGTTTAATTGCTCCTCTGGGTGAATACATGTGATAATGGAAGCATCAAAATGATCTTAACTGTGGTTTCCTTCCTTCTGTTCTGTGATAATGGGTAACTTACACCAAGGGACCAATGAGGAATTTAACTTTTATAATTTTGATGCGAGAGGAGAAGCCTGCCAGGACTACAAGCAGGCCCTGAGGAGAAAACCTTTGGGATTTGAAAAAACAAATATGTTTCTGAGAAAAACAGGAGGGTAAACAAGCATGGGCTCTGGTTGCAAAGCCCGAGATTCGAGAAAGGCAAGGAGTTAGGGAAAGGCTTGGCTTGGGAGAGCAGGGCCTGCCCGTC
Organism: Neomonachus schauinslandi; assembly: GCF_002201575.2. Classification (NCBI taxonomy): domain Eukaryota; kingdom Metazoa; phylum Chordata; class Mammalia; order Carnivora; family Phocidae; genus Neomonachus; species Neomonachus schauinslandi. The sequence continues at coordinate 111,849,958 of NC_058403.1, forward strand.
TTGGCAGAGCCCATGGGGAGTGTGGGAATGCTTTCGCGGATGTAAAGCAGTTTTTTTCTTTGGCTGATCTGCATGCATATTTTTAGGCTCTTGAAAATTCAAGGAGAATGTGAAACATGAGTCAGCTGAAGTTGCAAAGTCTAGAGCATTTTTATGTGTGCGCGTGTGTGGAGGTGGTACTTCTTCCAAATAAATATTAAAAATATTAAAAATAAATGCTATATAATGGGAATGTGCTGGATCTCTTGCATGTTAGATTTGTAGAACATTGTAAACTGTTTGTGAGGAGGGTGAAAGCCAGGGGCCTTTAGCCAGGAATGTGACTCTGCTCTTATCTTAGCTTAAAGCAGGGTTTCTCAACCTTGGCACTCTTGACATGTGGGCTGGAGAATTCTTTGTCGTGGGGGCTGTCCTGTGCATTGTAGAATGTTTATCAGCATCCTCTGGCCTCTACCCACTAACTAGATGCCTATAGTACTCCCACAGTTACAACAACCAAAAATGTCTCTCTAACATTGCCAAATGTCTCCTAGGTGTAGGGGAGAGGGCAAAATGAGTTTGAAAGAAATGAGGTAAAAGACATAATTAGGGTAAACATGAGTGTATTTTGGAGAAAGAATTAAAAAGGAAGACAACTCATTTCGAAGGCGCTCTGAATGCCTATCTTCTTTGCTGATGATAGTGCAAGTGTCTCTTAAACACTGCTGTTAGGTCAATGCTGCTAAAATACCCTCTACCAGCAGGGTTGCCAGACTTCGCCAAAAATACAGCATACCTAGTTAAATGTAAATTTCAGATAAACAGTGAATACTTTTTCAGTATAAGTCTGCAATATTTGGAAAATAGTTACACACTAAATATTATTTATTGTTTATCTGAAATTCACATCTAACTGGGAGTCCTATATTTGCAATCCCATTTACCAGGTTTCTGGCTCCAGGGCCTGCTATGACACAGGACTCATTGTGACATTTAAGTCTCTCGGTAATCTCATTACCTCACTTTCACTCTTTCTTCACAAGGAACACTGGAAACAGGCTATTTTTCAATCCTATTGTTGGACATTTGTTGACTCTTTTCTCTGCCTAAAATGCACTCTTCTGTCCTCTGTTGCCCAAATCCTGCCCATCCTTCAAGGCCCAGAATAAATGAGGTTTCTTCTTTCTATAACCTTCACTGACTAGCCTCGTTACATATTACCATTTTCCTGCCCTAAATTCCTACTACTGTGCTTAGTTTGAAACTCTAAATTCTGTACTTCTCTTCTATGGTTTCTGATATCTGAGTCTTACCATTTCAAGAAGATCCTATCTTAATAGCAAAAACCATGGTTTGTGCTGAGCACTTAATAGGTACTCAGTGAAATTTCTGGTAATTGTCCAATGAGCTATGTTCTGACCAGGCCTCTGTAGGAGAATTTTAACAGGCCAAGAAGTCTCTTAAAATGTATAGTGATAAATCAACAACCAGTTTCTCTAATTAAATAAATTCTGCAGTTGCCATCTGATTTTTTTTAATATTATAAGTGAAATTTAAAAATTCTGAGAAAATACCTGTCGTGGCTATTTTGTGCCTCAGGTCTTATCTACCTTAGCTGCTGGTAGCCTGCTTGACAGTGGGCCTATGGCCTTGTTATTCTTGTTATTAGGCAGGGACATGGGGACAGCTGTGATTGGGTGTGCACATGGCCCTGCAATTATCCACCTTCTAATCACAACGTTTCTTCCCTCTGATTTTTATGTTTCTCTCTAATCATGGTCTTGCTTTATGCTCACATGCTTGGGTGAAGCAGTGGATTTCTATCTTGGTGGCTCATTAACTCAAATTTTAATTAAGAGGTAGGGAGGTGCCACTGGACTGGAAGGTGTTAGGTTTTAGAAATGGATTCTTATCTTTTGGTCAAGTTTAATAATTTTTCAGAAAGACTGTCATCTTTCTCCTGGTTAGTGAATATATGGCCATGAAAGCATAGGGCCAGAATCATGAAGACTGGGTACTACCTGAGAAGTTAGGCATCTCAGCTGACCAGAGCAAATCCTTAGCAATGTCCAGGGACAGAGGTAATAAGGTATTTGTGGGATGAAAGACTATTTGATGAATGTTCTGCAGAACGGCTACATGGGGTACCAGCATAGAACATGGCCACACAAATATGTGTGGGTGTCTTTGGAAATTGGGGCAGTCTAGGAAATTCTTCAGGATCCAATAGGTCTGGGCCCAAGGCTGCCTGTATTACTGTGTTGGCTTAGCCAAGCCTTCATTGTTTCAGCTGGAAAATGAGAAAGGAGAACCAGAGAAATTCCAAGATTTCCAGCTGTAAAGTTCTGTGCTTCTAATGTAGAAATGTGGTGTGAGTGGCATGCATATCAGCTTCCAATTTGGTCAGTCTGGGGACTGGGTCAAGATACTTAGTTGACCAGTTATTATTCTGCATTCTTGCTTTTGGACTTAGAAATGGTATTATGATAATAATAATAATAATTATTATTAACAGTGCCACGTAGGTCTTTTTTGGGGGAAGGCAGACCAAAGATTTGGACCTTCTTCCATGCTCAGTAAATGTGAAGATACGGATAGGTTTGGGAACCTTTTCAATTAAGTCGCCTTCATAAGAGGAGACTTACTCTGACCATAAAGAGGTCATATAATTCAATATTTCATTATCCCTCAGAATTTTGAAAATGTAAAGTATATTCTTTTTGTGGGCCTTAAAACTTCCTGTGAAGATAGTGATAGCTTCATACTGAAGAAGTCAACACTGAGGAACTGGAAGGCGTTTGAAGCCTTGGAAACTCACAGTATACTTGTATTTTTTCTTTAAATAATATAGTATGTGTAAAAGCAGTTAGCAAACTGAAAAGCATTATTTTTGTAAGGTATTTTTATGATCTTTCATACTTTTTACTGATCTGCTGTAGATATATTTTTTGGTAGCTTTCTTTATAATCCATGCTATTACTTCTCCTGTTCTTTAACTTCATTGGTCTTTTGCATTCTCATCTCTGCCTTTCTTCCCACTAAAGGTTGTCTCATGATATGAGTAATTTCAGGCAATCTACATGTAAGATCTTTCAGAAATGAAGCCACATACATTTTTATCATGACTCAGATATCAAAGATTGCTATGTATGTCCTAAATTTGGTCTGAGAATGCTAATAGAAGTACAGAATCATTTCCTTCAGTTTAGGGTCTTAGTCTCCTTGAAGCATTTTTTTTTTTTTGCTACAAATATAATCTTACAAGTTTTGTAAGTGTAAAGATAAATAAGAATCGTATCTACATCTATGCACTGAATTCTGGGTAAGACAAAGCCCACTTAGCATTACTTCAAGAAATTCTGAGTTATCCATAATGTGGTATGCCAAGAATGCATCTTATAAATCTTTTCCTACCTTTAGTTTTTTACAGCAGGGTCACATTTTTCTAGTTGAAAATTCATATAGAAGCATTAGATTTGGATGGAACATTTATCATGCCTAGATCAAGACTTTTACTTTTTTTTTCTTAATATTCTCATTACAAATAAAAACCATGAAAAGCCAATATTTTTCTTTATGAGAGACTCAAATTCTCTTTTGGATATATATATATATATATTAACACTACAGTTATGAATTGTTCCAGCAAAATGTGCTTAGGAAGTAAGTGAATTGGAATTATGCAAAATAAAAAGATTGAAAGGATCTCTAGTTATTCAAAAGATTTAAGTTGCTTTGGGGTGCTGAACTAAATTCAGATTCCCAATGAATCAACTAATCAAATTAATATTCACCTTAGATTTCACTAGTGGGATTTAAATATTTCTTTTAAGATGTTAAGCAAAAGCTTAATCATAGGAAAAAATTATTGGAAATTAAAGTAACTTTTAAATCAATTAATGTGATATAAGTGCAATTAAATTTTGCAGTTTAGCCACCTATTTTATCATGCTTGGAAAGGATAAGAAGTAGCATGTACTTCTTGAATTTATTAGTTTTGTGAATACAAAATTAAACATCCAAGATAAGATTATTTTATGGTTTGTGCTTTTGTTGAGAATAGATTATGAATATTTTATTGTGATATAATTCTGTTTATTCCACTTCTTTGTTAATTAGAATTAACTTATTCCCCAAATAGGAAAAGGTATTGAAACTTTGTGAAGCAGCTCATTTCCAGACAACATTTTGTTTTTCTGTTAGCTTTTGTCTTTTAGAATTTGTGTTTTAAACTAGTTATATTAAGCAAACTCTATATATTATTGTTATACTTAATATGGTTTATAATCTTAGTTTTAATATTTTACTTATTAACTCATTAGTGCTTAGTTATTATGGCTTTGTCTTTTTCTTTTCTGATGTGGTACAATTTAAATACATTCACATGAATAAAGCAAACAACATAGCTCCACCTCCTCTCCTCTGGGACTGAAATCTGGGATTGAAATGAGGAGCTGACCACACCCATCTCTGGGATGGCTGGACTGTGAGCACCCACTGGGAACATTTAACAGATGGAGCATAATTGGAAAACTGAAATAGTTAAAGGTTCCAACTAATGATGTTTTCCTTTGTTTTTTTTGGCTCTGGATAAGGAAAATGGGAAGCAATAGCATTTTTTTTTTTTTTTAAATGAGAAGGACCTGGCTAACTATTAGATATCAATTTTCTAAGAGGCTGAGTTATTTTTCTGTTTTGCTCTTCACAAAATATTTATAGCATTACACGTTTTATTTGGTCTCTGAAAGACTGAAAGTATAAAACAACAATTTCCAGTTGTTAAAGTTACTGGGTCTTCAAATTTATGCATTTAGGTAAGCCAAATATCTATGTCATTGTCTAAGTGGGACACTTTTTTTTTTTTTTTTTTGGCATAACTCAAATGCTTTAAATCTTACACTTGTTCTTTTAGATCACTGATCCTAACTTCTGGCAGCCAGATGTATCATAAGTTAGAAAAAAAAATATTGTTTGAAGAGTTCAAACCTACTGATTTAAAAAAATTATGATTGATATGTGGTATTTGTTAATTTGAATGTCATAAAACTCTTATTTTATTTAACTTTTCATGTGATTATATCATGATTCTCTAACAAGATTGGTAGTTATTTTAGTCATGGATACTTAAATTTTTTTGCATTGTATCTAGTAAGGACCCATTCATATAATTTGTTCATTGATTGCTTTATTTCTGTGTCTCACCTAATCAAATAGTGAAATAAGCAATTTTAGGATCTTATCACTTAACCCAGTATCAACCAAATGGGCCAAATTCCTAATGACATCTGCCATGCTTCTGCCTATGTCAAATCCAGCTCAAGGCAACTTGACAAAATTGACTTTCTAATTGTGTGTGAGATGAAGCTACTTTGTTGATTATCCCTGATGCATCGAAATCATCATGTGAGTTAGTATTGTGGTGAAGCAGAAATAAGTGTACCTATTGTCATTTTGAAGATTAGTGACTAAACCAGTTTAACATGTTGGGAACGGTTTCTTGTGTCAAAATCCTATCTCTTTTAAAAAGCTAATTTATCTAGCCAATTCCAGATTCCTTGTAAGTCTGTAGTAAGTTTTTTTTTGCTTCTACTATCAAAAATTAATAATGGAATCTTTAGAAATTGTTCTTATAATTTTTTTCTCAGAAATAGGATTTAAAAATTCTCACCAGTGAAATACCATATTTACTACCATGACTACTTACCAACTCAGCATTGTTCTCTGTGAGTTTATAATCATAGGAGTAAGGGTAGAGCATCATTTGGGAGTATGAGTGGATCGTCAGATATGCTTTGATGGAAGACAGGTTGCTGCGGATGAAATTAGCCAGAGCCTTTGTCTCTCTTTCGGATTCTGCAGCAGGTCCACAGTAAGTTTCATCACAGGGGCTTCGAGAAGCTCCCATTTCTAGAAAAACAGGTCGTTAATGGAATGGTCACCTACTGAAGTTATCACAAGGCATGTTTCAAACTTTCAAATTATAAAGTTAAAAATAAGCTGTTTTCACAGGAGTCCTTATGATAATGTATGTATATATTATAAAGCATGCATGCATTTAGTCACAAGATTAGGGTGTATGTTTTGAAGCTAATGGGGTAAAAGTCATCAGTGTGTCCCTGTGTAGTAATATACAATGAGACCAATATAGTGTAAAACGATTAATAAGTAGGGGACAAACTAATATCCGTGAGAAATTTCCTTATTATTGTAATCATTTTCTGAGAGTTGAATCACAAAATTAGAATTATATCACCATTTCATTTAAATAATTGTTTAATGACTGTGTCCTCTGGATTATACATTTTGAAGTAGGAGGATTATGTCTGGATCACTCAGTCTTGTGTGTCTAGCATCTAACACAGCTGAGAGCCCAATAGAGCACACAATACATTTTTTTGAGTGAATAAATAAACTGTTTATTGTCTGTGCTTTCAGAAAGTTAGAATTCTAAAATATAAAACTTTACATTTTTTCTTGTTTTGGACACTGTTGTGTTTTCCTGTGTTATTTCTCCTCCTGTGCTTTTCAACAGATGCTTGCAAAATGGTCAGCCAGATACTTACTGCACCAACCAGCATCAAAATTTCTATTGGGGTCTGTGCCAGTACAGGTAGTTCCAGCCTGGGTGGAGCGGGTCTTTCTCCACATTCGGTTCTGAAAGTGGATTACGTGGTTAGGCCAAGTATAAAAGAAAGTGGGTTGGTTTTAATTTCATCAACCTCTCTCAATATTGGTTCATATACCTTGGTCCAGGTGTAGACGTAGCCATCGATATTGAGCACAGGCAAGACATAAAAGTCTAACTTGTTGAGAAGCTCTGTCATGTGGATCTCATGTCCATAGGTGCGAATAGCCTATGTATGAATTAGGAAGAGAATGTCATGGAAAAATAGAATGCGTGATGCTACTTAAATTTACATAAACTAGATGAATATTGACTTTGGTAATGAAAGCCATGTCCCCTATTGAGGTAGACATTATTAATATCTAAAAGGCAGTTAGCAAAATATTACCCATAGTTTTGGTTAAAATAGTTGTTTTTAATTCTTCTCTGTTTCCAGGATATTCTATTATATCCATATATAACTCACATAACTATTTATTTAACTTTTTACTTTAAAGATGAACAAAGATTTAATAAAATTATAGACTTTTAAGAAACATACATATATTCACTTATTTTGCAATAGTACTGCAATAATTGTTTTTCAAAGTGAGTAGGATATGAGGGTAAGACCTATTCTTAGTAAGTAAGGAATATCTATGGATGGCTGTGCATGTTTCTAATATCATCTAGAAATTTATTTAAGTTTTGTGAAGCCGCCTATAGATGGTCTCACTAGAGAGACTGTCCAATAAGGAAAAAGAATGAGAAAGCCTCCCATTATGAAGTGAGCTCACACTGATAGATTTTGGGTGGCTCTCACCAAGGCTCCAGGCTGCATAATGTGAAAGTATCTTTCTTACTCCTCTGTATTGAGTAGGGAACCCTGTTAAGAGACCAGTTCTCCCTACTAAGTATTGTGGACATTTCTCTATGAATGAAGGACTTCATGCTCATTTATTATGTTCTCTTAGTCATAGTTCCTCAGCCCCAGGATCATATTAAACGTAAATTCAACTCTTTCCTAGGCTTTCTTGAATAGATTTTAAAATATTTAAGTCTTCTATGTATTAATAGTTTTTATATACTTTTTGTGACTCTATACATGTATATTTATTATAATAATACATGATAAAATAAGTGATTTTTAGGCTGGGGGAGCTATAGAACCATTAGACCATGGTCTAATCTTGGAGATAACCAAAGTAGTGATAAAAGTTTTTTCCTGGGGTGCCTGGGTGACTCAGTCATTAAACGTCTGCCTTCGGCTCAGGTCATGATCCCAGGGTCCTGGGATCGAGCCCCACATCAGGCTCCCTGCCTGGCGGGAAGCCTGCTTCTCCCTCTCCCACTCCCCCTGCTTGTGTTCCCTCTCTCGCTGTGTCTCTCTCTGTCAAATAAATAAATAAAATCTTAAAAAAAAAAAAGTTTTTTCCTTCTAGAGGGCAGATGGTGAGATATCCATTGAAGTTAAATGGTTATAATTGGATACATAACGTGTCTAGAAACCAAGACCATGACAAAGAGATACAGAAGTGTTTCACACAAAATACAGTATATTGTATATAATAATGTGCTTATATTTTAAAAGTACCTCAATATTTTAAACTTCTAGTTTTGAAGTAATTTTAGACTTAGAGAAGAGTTGCAAATACAAGGAGTTCCTATATATTCTTCACTTAGCTTCCCCTAATGTTATCATCTTACTTAGCCATGGTACAGTGATCAAAGTGAAGGAATTAACACTGGTACAATAATGTAAGTTAAACTATAGGTTTTATTTAGAGTTCACCAGTTTTTCCACTATTATCCTTTTTCTGTTCTAGGATTCAGTACACAATCCCACATTGCACTGGTTGTCATGTCTCCTTAGTCTCCTCTTATCTATGAGAGTTCCTCAGTCTTTCCTTGTCTCTTATGACTTTGACACAGTTGAAGAATACTGGTCTGGTTACTTTGCAGAAGGTCCCTCAATTTGGGTTTGTCTCAATATTTTTTATGATTAGAGGAAGGTTATGAATTTTGAGGAAAAATACCATACAGACGGTGTGTCTTTTTAGTACATAATATCAGGGGGTACATGATACTGATTATGTCTTAATGCTGGTGATGTTACCGGTGATGTTAACCTTGATCACTTGGTTAAGTAGTTTCTGCTAAGTTTCTCCACTGTAAACTTTGCCTTTGTTAAGTAATACATATTTTTTTTGGGGGGGGGATACTTTGAGACTGCAAACATTCGATTTGTCTTTAAACTTTTACTCAATAATATTTGCATACATACATAGGTTTTCGTGAAATGATTATTACTGTGGTGTTCTACTGATAATTTTCTAGTTTGTTCATTCTTTGTACATCCATTAGTTGTAATTCTTCTTTAAGAAAGAGTTGTTCCTTCTCACCTTTTTATTTATTAATTGAATAACTTATCTATATCAATATGGGCTCATGGATATTTAAAAACTTCAGCTAAAGGGCTTCCACATTTATCTTATCATTAGAATTATAAGGAATGAAAAACAGTATCATTTACAGTAGGGACTGCTATGTATTGTTTTCTTTTTTTTCTGAGGTATACAATGATTATTTTTTAGGAGATAATGATCAAGCTAGTGGCTTGTCCACAATCTTTAACTTTTAAATGATCTATCATTTATACTGCTGGTTAGCCTCTCCACCGAAGGTGGGTGATAAAGTTCAGATGAGTCAAATATAAATAAATACAATTTGGTAACTGTTTTAAAATCTTACCTCATAAAGGTCTCTTGGGGAAAGTTGAAACTAATACCCAAAAATGGGAACTTGGGGAATTACGAGGTTTTTCTGTGTTGTTATTCTCTTTTATTATAGCTAGATTATAAGAAATTGATTTAAATAAAATGCTTTCTGCTTCCCTTGGCCAAAAATGATTCTACATACTGACCTCTCTCACAAACCATTGGCAAAATGCAGGGGAAATCCATTCTCTGGCATGGAAACCACAATCCATGAAAATGGCAGGCTTATTTGGTCCAGCTTTGCCAACCTATTGCAAACAAAAGGAAAAGGGAAATTGTGATTCATCACAGTCAGGGGTTAACATTCACTACCCGTCTGGGCGTTGGATTCAACAGGTGAAACTTGACAGCAGCAAGAGATATATCCCATGATTAAATTAAAACATAAGACTAGCACAGTATGTTCTTGCCACTAGACACAATGTTTGAGATGAAGGCTTACATGGCTGTATATTATTTTTATTAAGCTTGACAAGCTCATATTTTCAGAAGATGCTGATTACTCTGCTTAATTGTACTCACGTGGAAGTTATTTTCAGCTGCTATTATTAGGTGACATGACCAAGACAACTGGATGAGTAATTAGAAGTAATCATGATTGTTGCTAATCTTGTAAGAATTTTTCCTTCTCTCCCACTTACTCCTTGTCTTTTTATTTTCTTCATTAGAATTACATGACAAAAATGGCATTAGAGGATGACAGAAACAAATCGTTGATACGCTCTGTAATGTTGTCTGATAGACGTGAAGTTTATGAACCTCTTTAGGAAATGGATTTGCAAACAACATCTGGGAGAGAAGAATTTCATCAAGGTAGGTGATCATTTACATTGCTTATAGGAATGCGGTTAAATTTATAGGACTTCTCTTATTTTACTGCATTTTCCTTTTGAATAAATCAAAATAATGATTTAAAAATCCACATATGATAAAAGAAGCTGGGGAATCTGTTTGATTCCCTGGGGCATATAGGCAGGGAAAGAGTTATAACAATGTTTGGGATGAGCATGTCTGTGAAACAGATGTTAATGTGTTAGAATTCATTGATTTAAAGCCCTCAGACATGGCAAGGTCGTGGGTAAAAAGGATTACCTTGAGGAGGTACATAGTGCGTCCTTCAAATGTGCTTCCGATGGCACTGCGAGAGATGAGGCCTGGATTCTCACTGGTGACTTGTTGAGTCCATGCCTCTATCTACCAATGCAACCATTTGTGGATTAATGTGCTGTTCTTAGTTCAGTTCCCACAGCAATGTCTGTCTAAGTCATGTGCACATCATACCGTTTCCCAGTTGTTGTACTTCTTGTAACTGTGTCCAGTTGCACGGACCTGGCTGTCAAACTGACCTTCCAGCACAGATCTCAGGTTGCTTATCAATACCCTGTAATAAACCAAAGGAAGTGCTCCTGTGAACGTAAGAGTATTTCCCAGTGAACATATGCAAAAAACCAGAGTCACTGCTTCAGTAAATCCTGCAATACATTCTCCATGGAGTCACATGTGTCCTCTGAGTGTTCCTGATGCCCTTCAACCTGAGCTGCTCATCACAAAGAGTGAATATATCAATGGAGAGTGCAAGCAAGGCAGGCCCTTTCTCAGCCTAAACTTGACATATTTAAGTGTCCTTGGACCCTAAATTCAGAAAATGGTTTCCTCTGGTACCTGGGGCATTCTGGAACAGGGCCTTGGGCCTTGGGCTACCACACAAAAGTATGCACTTGAGCCCTATCTGTGGACTTTCTTCCTCAGGACTTTCCTGGTTTTAGCACTAAATGTCCCATGACATGTCTCATGTCCCAGGAACCAGTCAGTCCCAGGTAAACTGGGACAGTTGGTCATTTGAGGGCCTTTATCTAGGTTTTGAGAAAAATATCTTGAAAGGTGGAAATTAATATTAATAAACTAAACATTCATTAGGCAAAAAATGCTGGGTTTAAAGAACTAGTTTCTGCTTGCTTGTCTTTTGGCTGGTTTAAAGTAATCAAAGAATGGTTCTGAAGCAAGGCAGTATGAAAATGGTGACAGACCTTTGAGGCCTGCTTATTTCTATAAATGATTGTTCAGGTGAAAGTTTCTATTATAAAAGGCAGGCCAGAAGGTGTGGACATGTGTGACTTCATTTGTCTTTGCTACTGTTGAGTGGAAAGTATGTTCTGAAAGGACAAAATTTTATGAACATTAATGTCCTTGATCACAGCATTGTGAATATTATGGACAGAAGCTAGTTTTCAGAAACTTCTATTATCCACAGTCAAGCCTTGAAATGTTTTTATCTGCACACAGAGAATTGCAGCCACACATCAAAAAGTCTACTTCTCCTGTGGCTGCCCCAAGGGCATTCTGATGAAGTCTGTCAGGGACATCCTCTGAACCTCCCTCCTGGTCTCTCCTTCATTTGGTTAACTTGGGAACGAACTTGTGTCTGTTTATGGAAAATGCAATAAATTAATACTAAATGATATTTTCTTCCTAGCAAGAGGTAAATACTATCTTAAGGTCTTAACTGACTTAAGGTGGTATTAAAAATAAAGGGAAAAGGAGCAGATTAAAAAATTTAGCTTGTGGAAAGAAAATTTCTCCTTGAGCAGCCATTAGTACTTTGTTGGTGTATTAGTTTCTATGGCTGCTGTAAATTACCACAAATGTGGTGGTGTAAAACAACATGAATTTATTATTTTACAATTCTGTAGGTTAGAAGTCCAACACGGGTCTCAGTGGGCTAAAATCAGGGTGTCAACAGGGATGTGCTTCTTTCTAGAAGCTCTAGGGGAGCATCTGATTCCCTGCCCTTTCCTGCTCCTAGAGGCTTCCCACATTCCTTGGCTCTTTGCCTGTCTCTTTTAACTTTGAAGCCGGCAACAGCAGCTTAAGTCCTTTGCATGTCACATCACTCTGACCCTATCTTCTGCCTCCCTCTACCACTTGTAAGGACCCTGTGATCATGTTGGACCTATGGACAATCTAGGATAATCTACCTATCTACCTACCTACCTATCAGCTGCTTAGCAACCTTAATTCCATCTTCAAACCTAACTCCTCTTTGCCATGCAACGTGCCATATTCAGGTATTCTGGGGATTGGGATGTAGACATTTTGGGCAGGACCACCATTCTGCCGGCTTCAGTTAGCATTGTTACTATAACAATGATTATAGTAAGTGCTATAATTATATTCAACACCCTAATTGGATTGTTAGGGGATAGGACAGAAGAAGAAATCCAGAATTAGGAATCAAAAGGTCAGGGGCCATAGTTTTGCCTAACTTGTAAATTGGCTTCAGAAAAATCACTTAATCTCTGGGCCTTACTTTTGTAATTTTTAGAATGGAGCATTTGATTAGCTGGTATTAAATGTCCTTTTCAGTTCTAAAATGCAGTGACTTGACTCAAATCTGTAGGCCTTGGTCATAGTTGTCTTTCAAGGTTTATGAAAAAAATTTAAACTGAAATTTCTGGTTACCATAAACTTCATAAACTCCAGGAAACACCTAAAATAGATAGTTTAGAAAAAGGATTTTCAAATATATAATTCATAAAAACTAAAAACAAAAAAAAACTAAAGCAAAATAAGCAAAACAAAAACCTAAAAACAAAAAAAATCGACTGGCCAAAATCTTTTTTTTTTTTTAAATTTTATTATGTTATGTTAATCACCATACATTACATCATTAGTTTTTGATGTAGTGTTCCATGATTCATTGTTTGTGTATAGCACTCAGTGCTCCAATCAATACGTGCCCTCTTTAATACCCATCACCAGGCTAACCCATCCCCCCACCCCCCTCCCCTCTAGAACCCTCAGTTTGTTTCTCAGAGTTCATAGTCTCTCATGGTTCATCTCCCCCTCCAATTTCTCCCCCTTCATTTTACCCTTCCTACTATCTTCTTCTTTTTTTTTTTTTTTAACATATAATGTATTATTTGTTTCAGAGGTACAGGTCTGTGATTCAACAGTCTTACACAATTCACAGTGCTCACCATAGCATATACCCTCCCCAATGTCTATCACCCAGCCACCCCATCCCTCCCACCCCCAACCACTCCAGCAACCCTCAGTTTGTTTCCTGAGATTAAGAATTCTTCATATCAGTGAGATCATATGATACATGTCTTTCTCTGATTGACTTATTTCGCTCAGCATAATACCCTCCTGTTCTATCCACGTCGTTGTAAATTCGACTGGCCAAAATCTTAAACAAAATAGCTATATTCCAAAATCATCAATTTGAAAGAAAAAATGCTGTGTAACAAGGATGAACTTTTCTGGCTGAACTTTTCTTGAACTAGAACTCCGAGAGAAAATGGTAAATGACATCTACTTTCTCTTTAATAAGATTTTTCATTGTCAGTGAGCAAGTACAATATCACCTAGGTCACATGGCTTGTTAGTGGGTCCCCAGAGAAAAGAAATCATCACTTAAATGCTCCCAGGCATTCCACAGCTTCAAGACCTTCGATAGACAACTGGATCTAAGACCATAACCATGGGAAGCTCTGATCTATCAGGAACAGGCTCTGAGTAGAGGGGGCAATAGACCGTCCACAGAATATTGCTATCCTTTCTCTGCACCTAATACTCAAATTCACATAATTTAGGAGAATCAGTGACTATGTACGGATTAGTGTTTTGTTTGGTAGTTAGATGAGACATTCTGTTAGAGTTATTACTATGTTAACTATTAAACCTTTACATCAATAATTAGGACAAAGAAGCATAAAAAAAACCTGTTAAATTTAAGATGACACCCAGGAGTAAAAGTACCCTCTAGTAAGTTGCAAAAGAGCATCAGAATGAGGTTGAATGGAGCACTGGGTGTTATACACAAACAATGAATCATGGAACACTACATCAAAAACCAATGATGTCATGTATGGTGATTAACATAACATAATAAAAAACTAATGAGGTCATGTAGGGTGATTAACATAACATAATAAAATAAAATTAAAAAAAAAAGAATGTGGTTGAAATGTGGTGCTGACTTTTGCCTGAAGGCGGGGGATTGACCTCAAATGATCCTTTCTAGCCTTGTGATTATTTGATTTTATTAGATTTAGGACAAAGCACTACTTTAGCTATATTACAAATATTATTACTAAATAATGAGCTTCTATTCTAGGAGATTAAAACAATGCCTCTTAATGTAATAGGGACTGCATTACAGCTCCAAAATACAGAAGCGTGTACACTATTTTATACTTTTATATGTTCCTTTTAATAGTCTCCCCAACTTCTTTTTTATAAACATGCAGGCGAATTAGATAACAGGGACTCCCAACAAAACAACGAAGAGAATGTCTGAGAAGGAGAGGCATGACTCACTTTTTCCCCCCTTATAGATTGTTGAACAAGGAGTATTTGGTTAGTTCCTCTACTACATGACCATAACCATGGTGATAACTAGTGAAGAAGACTGTTATGTACCCATTGCTGTCCAAGGACACGTTCCTGTCTTAATCTGAAATACACAGAAAAATAATGTTATAGGAAGTTATATTAGTAACAATCAGTCTCTCCCTGGATTGCATAGGGCAAAGACAACCTTCCTGCAATTTGTAGGAAGGTATTCTGTGAAAGCCTGTCTACCAAAAAGGTCTGTTAACGTCTTCAGAACAGTAAGTTGGAGATTTGCACCATCCAGTTCCTAGTCTTTCTGTATCTAAGGGTGCAGCATAAGCATAAAAATACAGTTATTTTTCTTGGTGCACACATTCTGAATTTTTTTCCCATGGTAACTCAGAAACTGGTTAAAGCTGCCAAAGTGATACAAGTCTTGGTGAAGAGGGATGGAACCATGGAAAAATCTGCAAAGCTATTTTGGTGAAACTTGTGCAGTAGTTGGTTCCTATTGGATATAAACACTACTACAAATTCTTACTGGCAGGAAACTGTCTAAATACAAATTAGCTACCATATGAGGTAATAGTGGGATGCACAGGGACTGCTTACAGCCCCAGCAAGGATATTGTTAGTGTGCTTCTCCAGGATTTCTAGGGACTTATTATTATTTAATATTTAGAAAATTGTAGGCTACATGTGTGCTGAGCAGTGGACAGAGAAGCAAAAATTAGCAAGAGCTTAGCTCTCAGGGAATATCCTATGTTCTAGATGAGACTACATTCATACCCAATTCCCAAAAAGTTTATCCACTAAAAAAAGATGTTAATTTTCCACCTGATAAAGGGAGATTGATATGCGATTAGAAGCCAGTTTACTGCTTTACGATATAGGTAGAATTAGGACATCATTTAAGTAGCTAGGGTTAGCTTATGGTCTCTGATCATCCTTTTATTTTTCTCCAAGAATTATAAAGAAACTATCATTAAAAAAATATTACTGAAGGCTCTTAAAGGCTAGGATTTTAGAAGTTCTTCCTAGTGTAAAAAGGAGAGCAAAAAGTCACAGACATGAATCTTAATCAAATTTTGAGACTTAACTGTGTTATATCTTTGCTTTAAAAAGACAGTCAATTCTTAAGGTCACATTTTGACACTTCCCTCAGGCAGAAGCAGATAGCTAAGCTATATGAAACATGATAATGGGGTTAAAAAAATAATTGCTGTTGACCTTTAAGAAATGTATCATTTCCCTCTTTGTACAATAGTAGACCATAGCAGTAGTAATATCAGTTGCAATTTATTTACATATTGTTTTAGTTCATCTTCACAGTCCTTTGAGAGAGGCATTATATATTCATATTATGGATAAGGAAACTGAGGCTCAGAAAAATTAAGCAAATTATCTAAGGTCACACATTTAGGAAGTTGCAGAGCCAGGATTTGAATCTGGCCTGTTTTTTTCCCAGAGCATTTACTTGTTGTGTTATGTTGTACCACTTCTCCTGATGTGGTACAGACTTTATAGGTAACAATTCTGACATCTTCACTAGCATAAATACTATTTGTTATTTTTAAGATGTGAAAAACAAGAGAAAATTTCTGTTAAAAATTTTAAAGTTACATTTACTCAAAATATAATGAAGACTTGAGCTTGTGGTGGGGTGTTGTTGGGTAAACATTTGAATGTTCAGCACTGGAGCTTGACACTGCCTCTTTGCTTCTTACTGATCCACTCCCTGGAGGAAGAACTCTGTTTTGAAAGAAAAACCTCATTTCTTTCTTACCTCTAGTGCAAATGCCTCCAGGTTAGCATGGTCTCTCCTAGTTCTAAGCTTACCATATAGTCTGTTCTCTGCCTAGAGTATGATTTTTTTCTTTTCTTTGGCTAACACTGGCTCATCTTTAAGTTCTCAGCTGAAGCCTCATTTCCTCCGGTGGTCTTCCCTGATTGCCTAGAGCTGGTCAATTCCCTTGTACCTCTAGCTCTTTACTCTTCTTGACATCTGTTACACAGTTTTGCAATTCTTTGTTTAAAGTCTGTTTTCCTCTGAAGGGATTGGGGCCATATCTATCTTTTTTGGTGCTTGGTATATGCAGGCACTTATTAGCTATTTGTTGGATCAACAATGGACAACTGCTTCTATTTGTTGGATCAACAATGGACAACTTCAGAGACACTCTCATCTGAAAAGGCTTACATGGACCAGTGTGGTATTTGGGGAGAGGAGACATGGGGTGATCAGCTTAGCCAATTCTGTTCTGGGCCTTTGGGGAATCACTTTCCTTTCTTTTAGTCCTTCTCTCCATGACTTCTACCATTAGAAATAGTGGTGGGGCTGTGGGGGGTAAAAAGACAGAAGAACCATTCAGTCTGACCCTAATCTTGTCCTTAATCTAAAGGAGTATGAGGAAGAAAAACAAAACTGGAAGTATCACAATTCCAGATTTCAAGTTATATTAAAACAGAATGGTACTGGCATAAAAATAGACACATAGATCAATGGATTATAACAGAAAACCTAGAAATAAACCCACAATTATATGGTCAATTAATCTTTGACAAAAGATGAATGGATATACAATGGGAAAAAACAGTCTCTTCAACAAATGGTATTGGGAAAACTGGACAGCTAATGCAAAAGAATGAAACTAGATCACTTTCTTTCACCATACACAAGAATAAACTCAAAATGCATTAAAGATCTAGTGTGAGACCCAAAAGCATAGAAATCCTGGAGGAGAGCTTAGGCAGTAGTCTCTCTGACATCAGCTGTAGCAACATTTTTCTAGCTATGTCTCCTGAGGCAAGGGAAATAAAAACAAAAATAAACTATTGGGACTATATCAAAATCAAAAGTTTCTGCACAGTGAAGGAAATAACAAAACTAAAGGCAGCCTATGGAATGGGAGAAGATACTTGCAAATGACATATCCAATAAAGGGCTAGTATCCAAAGTATATAAAGAACTCTGATACAACTGAATACTGAAAAAGCAAATGATCCAATTAAAAGATGGGTAGAAGACATGAACAGACATTTCTCCAAAGAAGATATCTAGATGGACAACAGACACATGAAAAAATGCTCAACATCACTCATCATCAGGGAAATGCAATCAAAACTACAATGAGATATCACTTAACATCTATCAGAATGGCTAAAATCAAAAACATAAGAAACAATAAGTATTGGCGAGGATGTGGAGAAAAAGGAACCCGCTTGCACTGTTGGTGGGAATGCAAATTGGTGCAGCCATTGTGGAAAACAGTATGGAGGTTCTTCAAAAAATTAAAAATAGAACTACTCTATGATTCAGGAATTACACTACTGGGTATTTACCCCCAAAATACAAAAACACTAGTTCAAAGGGACACATGTACCTTTACATTTATTGCAGCATTATTTAAAATAGCCAGATTATGGAAACGGTCAAAGTGTCCATCCATAGATGAATGGATATAGAAGATGTGGCATATATACACAATGGAATATTAGTCAGCCATAAAAAAGAATAAAATTTTGCCATTTGCAACAACATGGATAGAGTATGAGAGTATAATGCTAAGCAAAATAAGTCAGTCAGAGAAAGACAAGTACCATATGTGGAATTTAAGAAACAAAACAGACAAACAAAGGAAAAAAGAGAGAGAGAGAGACAACCCAAAAAACAGACTCTTAACTATAGAGAACGAACTGATGGTTACCAGAGGGAAGGTAGGTGGGGGAGTGGAGGAAATAAGGGATGGAGATTTAAGAGTGCACTTATCATGATGAAAAAAAATCAAATGATAAGAAAATATGTGAATAATTGGTTAAGTTGAAATAAATACTGATTGAGTCTGGTGTGCACACACAAAAAATTAGGAGCATGAGGAGTCCTTATAGCTCATAATAGGTCTGGCTGCTCACTTGGAAAGAAGACTTGATATTATTTGGCACTAAAACTGTGTCTAGCTGATAACAGAGTGTTCATTGGTTTGGCTTATAGTCTATATATCATTTGTAAACCAGTAGCAGGTCAGATATCTTGCTGAATTGGGGTTCAAGAATGAGTCAAAACCAATTTTTTATTGGAATAAGAACTAAACAAAATACCTACCAGGCTTAAAGTCTTAAGATTTTGGAATCTAGGGCCAGTTTTGCCATGACCTATTTGTGGGGCTTTAGGGAAGCCATGGTCTTGGTCTTACTTTTACTTTCCCAGCGTTATTCAGAGGCTCAGATGAGAGCATATATGGGAGAGAATTTTAATAGCTATAAAACATAAACTTACTCATATTGTAGTTCATTCCGCTCCAGAAAATCTTCCACAGTGAAAATATCTTCTGCTTTTACACGAAAGTCAACTGTACTGTGAGGTTTGATTTGTGTGACAGAATCTGGTTTCCAGAAGTCAATCTGAATAAGGAGTAAGATATATTGTATTTGACACCTATAATTCAGTGGGTAAATTATCATCAGCAAGCACACTATTACTCTACTCCATTGAGTTATTTTCAAACTCAAATTATCCATGAAATCTCTTAAAAATGTCTCCTTTGAGTGAACAAGAGTTGGGACCAAGCAGTTAGATGTCAATAAAAGTGTTTACACATACATACATGGCCTTAATTGATTATCATCAAGCATGAAGAACATATAATTATTTCCCATAATGCTAGTTAATTGCAGTATTCTATAATGGTTCTTTTTCTATTTATTGATTTTCTGGAGCAATTGTTTATTGTGATAGCAGTGTTTGTGGTAATGGATAAATGTGCTGAATGAATGATGATGAATTAACTAGAGCCACAAAATTTAATAGAAAGAAACTGAGCTTTCCTTTTTACCTTTTAATTGATTTATTTTATTAATTTGTACTTGGAACTCAGCACTCACAGTAATGTGAAGAGCCAGGATCTACATCTCTGACCTGTGGAAGATATATTGGAAAGGAAGATGCATCTTTCCCCAGTGGTCATCTTGGCATCATGGCCAGAAACAAAATGCTCTCAAAGATCCAGACATTTTCACTTGTTCAGTTATTCATCAGCTGTTATTAAGGACCTACTATGTGCTAGGCTTTATGCCTGAGACTAGGAATACACTAGTGAGCGAATCAAACATAGCTTCTGTCCTTATGGGGGAGATTTTGGAGAAAATTATGCACAAAAATAACAGAATAACATATTTGATAATTCTAATGTTTTTCTTTATGGATGTGTGATTTCAAATCTCCTTTTTCCATGGAAAAACATTAACCAAGGATGTGTTGCCTCTCTCAGGTTTCTGATTTCTTGTTTCTTCCTTGAGCAGAGGAAAGTCCTACAAGCTTGAGGTGAGCCTGACAGTGGGTCTTTCTCTGCTCCTGTGTCTCACCCATTCTCCGTGTAGGTGTTTATGAGCTAGTCTCAGGCTGGAGGTGTGACAGGTGATATTTAGGACCATTGCTTGGAAACTTAGAAGGGAGTTTAGAGAAGATTTAGAGGTCGTTTAATAGAAACTAGTTAGGTAAGATATTAAGATGACTCAATTTCAGATACACTTGCCTGTGGAGAATCCAATAACCTGTATCTTGTCCTGGTAATCTTCAGACCACTGTAGATGTCTGGTGGGTGCTGAGTCATGAGTCAGGACCATAGGGAATGTCAGGGCAGTAGGATGCAGGGACATTGGGACAATATCAGAAGGAATTCCAGAAGAAAAATGTGAGCTTGGTTGTCGCTAAGGTGTTGAAAGGAGATAGTATTGATGATTTAATAAGGATTGGCTACACATTGTGATCTAGTGAATCATAGATGAGCGGATAAAGATGAAAGGTTAAAAGTGGGGGAAATATAAAGACATGTCATGATAAGAACAGAGAAAGTGAGGGGCTGGTGATCAATTCTAGTTAGCCAACATTGTAAAGAGAAGGACACTGAAGACAAGCACGTTATGGGAGAAAGCATATTTTTAAAAGTTAACTCTGAATTTGTGTATCTAATAAATACTTATCATTCCAAGGTGGGATGGGACAGGGATGTGTATCTTTATTATAGAGACAGAGGTTTAGAGTTGGTAAAGCACATAAAGTCCTCCAAGCATCTGTAGGCAACTTGACAGTGACCCACCCATACATAATGCTGGGACCTTTCAGTGTACTCAGGGGACTCCCCACTGCCAAGATCAGCATCTCTGTGTTTGAAAGCTCTTTCCCCTAGAACTGTAAAAAGCCAAGCTAACAGCTTGCAGCAGGCAGGAGGTGGCAAAGAAAACTCTTTCCAGAGAAGTGCTCAAACCAGTGAGCCTGGAAAGTGGATGTCTAAATACTCCAATTCCCTCATTTCTCAGGTGGGATATTTCTAAGGTGTGTGATTCGCCCCTTTCCTAGAGTTCTCTGTAGGATTAAGCTCTAGTCATACTCTGTGGTAGCTGTCTTAATAGTGTCCCCTTTGTTGGCTGCCTTCCCTTCTCTACATCACTCCTCACTTCTCTGTTAGTGTTCCCTGTACTTCCCAAACAGAATCTTTGCCCTCAAATCTTTGTCTAAGATTCTGCTTTGAAGAATCTATATTAAGATGCTAGCTTTTCACTTAGAGCAGCATATATCTGTGTAATGTCTTGGTGATGGTTCTAATACAATCTTGGGTACATCTAGTACCACTTCAGAATAGCCTAATTGCTTTATGAATGGGCTTTCTTTGCTATATTAAGTTGAAAGTTGCCTTTTCTAACCTCTTATTTATTTTATTTTATTTTTTTAATTATGTTAGTCACCATACAGTACATCATTAGTGTTTTTTAAATTTTTTAAATTAACATAAAATGTATTATTATTTGTTTCAGGGGTACAGGTCTGTGATTCATCAGTGTTACACAATTCCTAACCTCTTATTTCTTGCTTATTGGTCTTGGCTCTCCTAAATATTGGGAGATCGATTTCTTTCTTTCTCTATATTTATCTGCATATCTACATACATATCTACATATACATCTCTCTCTCTCTATATGTAGATATATACTGAATATATATATGCATATATATATAGAGAGAGAGAGGGAGAGACAGAGAGAGACTGAGAGAGAGGGACACACACAGAGAAAGACTTTTAAGATTCTGCAGTGAGAATGATGGATTCTTTAAAATGGGGTAGAGTCTCATAGCTGTGAATAAAAAATGTTCCTAGTTAAAAAAAAATGGGGTAGAGAAATCTCATGAAAATGTTTGACAGAAAACTTGTAGACCTAACCTGAAGTACCTTAAGATTTCAGTTTGACATGGAGAAGATTGGTCAGCAAATATACCAACATCCAACACTATGAAGTTTTACAAGTATGATGCAGACTTACTATATTGTGGAGTTAGTTCCCAGTGCTTCTTAGGAGAAATGGAGCCAAAAAGCAGGCGCAACTCTATAGCCTCATAGGTGTTTACCAGTGCATCAAGTATGAATACAAATAATAAACTCAAAATATTATCACAAGGAGATAAATGTACATTTCAGTAATTACCAAGACCTTGTGAATGAGATCTATATCTGAAATATGGAAATAGAGCAAAACATGATATGAGATATGGGGAATTGAATTATATGTTAATACACTGTAAAACTGAGGTTATAAAATTGTAATTCCAGGAAGCTGAGTTACAAAAAATCATAAAGAATGTTTGTTGGAAGATAAAGGAATATCTTTATGTCATAGCACTGTGGGAATGTCAACTTAATCAGCCAGCTGGCTAAAAACTAAAGAGTCTTTCTTAAAATATATTAAGAAACCAGCACAAAAGCAAGATAAAATAGTGTATCCACTATACATTCTTTTGGGCTTATAAGAGTATAAATATTGGTATTGGGGATCTTTGGCTCTTTACAAATTTACACAAATTTGTTTCTTCACATTGCATTTGGATATAAGTTGAACATGTGATAGACTCTTCATTTATCTAATGGAATTTTCTTTTCCTCTTGGAAGAAGAAATGACTTCTAACTGAGGATTCGTTCCAGACAGCAGGCAGGAACTTAGTAGTAAAGTACAGTGGGAGTGATGGGAACACTGGAAGACTGTAACCATGTTACTCTGGGCATAGCTGAACATGCACTTTACCATAGAGAAACAGAGTTCAAGAAAGTACAGAGAAAAGAGAATAGGTTTTATGGTTAATGTCTCCAATAAAGGAACAAGTGCAACTCTGATTGCAAGGAGACGAAATAAAACCCTTACTATATAATTACAGATGAAAAGGGGAGGCTGCCAGAGTCCCATGTGGTCACAGCTCTCCAGTACATTCAGCTTATAAAAGGATATGTTCAAAAGCTGGGAGGAAGGACTCATGGCCAAGGATGAATACAAAGACTAGATGCCCTTGTAATGATCTTATCAGGAAGGCTACAGTCCAGAATATGCTGCACTTGCAAGATTGCTAAGGAGAATAAAAACCCTTTCATTCATGTTGGAAATAAAATGAATAAAGAAGAAACATGCAGTCCCATTGCTTGGAGCTAAAGCATGATGTTTGTAGCTGGAAGAGAGAAAGTCACTCTATTTCACTGTTGTTTGACGTTTGTCTTTTCTGAGGGGGTACACTATCTCTTGTTTCTTCTCCTTCTATTGAGAGGTGAAATTACCCTAAGTAAAACATTTTTCACATGTTAGGATTTTTAGCAGAAATACCTTCTTTGGAAAGAGAACATTGAGGCCTAAGATAGAAGAGGAGAGAAGGGATTATACTGGCCATGTAAATTGCATTCAAAATTCCAGTTCTAAAGATGGTAATAATAACAAATACTTATATAGGTCTCATTACATAAGTTCTTTCTAAGTGATTTACCTATATTAAGTTTTTTTAAATCTCACAACAATCCTATAAGGTAAATACTATTCTTCTCATTGGACAAATGGGAAAGTTGAGACCCAGAGAGGTGTCCAAGGTCCAGCTAGCAAGTGGTACAGCCAGGAATTGAATCCAGGAGTCTGAGTCCAGATTCTCTGCTCTATTGTAAAATGCTGAATTTAGGTATCTAAAAAAATAACTGCACATGTGATTGCAGAACTCTCTCAGCACTCTTGGAGGAATCAGAGCTTGAAGGAATCACTAAGGAGTGTAGGGGTAAACCTTGGATTTCATAAATAGGAAAACAGGTGAATTCCAGAAGCAGGAGCTCCTGGGGCCTGGCATGGATTCTGGCAAAGCTGCAGAGTAAACTGGAAGCAGATGGATTGTGAATGCTCAGAAAAGGAAGCTGTGATCCCTGGGAGCCAGCATGGTTTAATGCAAGAGTAAGTCAGGCCTAATTAACTTCATCTTATTATTGAAAGAGACCACTAGCCTGATAGAATGCTGAATCTGAATCTTAGCAAAACATTTGACCAAGTCTCTGCATTTGTTCTTCTTTATAAGCTGGAAAGCACAGTGTTAACTACAGCTAACAGTAATGTGGATACTTGAGCAAACTTATCTGAGGATAGTTGGTTAATGCATCACTTTCAGTACTTAACACACTGGAAGCTCATGATAAATGTGTATTGAATGAATGAACCATGAAGGAGGCCTCTAATTCTGTGGTGACCCCCGATTAACTTAATATTTTTATCAGTGACAAAGATAAAAGTGGGGAAAGCATGCTTGTCAAACTTGCTGGTGATAAAAAGTTAGGGGGATGAATTATTTCCCTGGATGACTGAATTCATTTTTAGAATGATCTCAACATGCTGAAAACAGGCTATAAAGATACATTTTAACAGGGTAGATCTAAAATCCTGCATTTAGGTTAAAAAATAAATTAGGCAAGAAGAAATAATACCTTGTTTGAGGGTGATTCATGTGAAAAAAGAATAACCTAATGGTTTCGATTGGCCAATATGTTTGTTATAACCTAAGATTATTCTATAACTGTTCAAGAATGTTGCAAAGACTCTCAGGCCCCGTTAATAAATGTCTGCTTTACAGATGAAGACAGGCAATGGTCCTGTAGTATCTATTAATCAGAGCAAACCTAGAGGTCCATTGTCATTTCAGAAAGGTACATTTTAAAAAAGAAATATAGACAGAAAAATTGAGCTATATCCAGAGGTGACCAGAATGATCAGGTGTCTATAAACCCATGCTAAGAGAAATTATAGAAGGCCTGGAAGAAATAAATCTTAGAGGTGAGACAGTATTTGGCTCAGCTAGGTCCAGTGGACTAAAGTTAGAGAAAGTAGCTTTTAGCTTAACGTAACAATTGGAATGACTTGTAAGGCAAATGGACTGCTCTGAAAAGCAGTATTCCTGCCATCCCTGGAGGTACTCAAACAGGTTTGATTAGGGCTAGCAACCAGGGATGGTGTTTCTATGGAGGAAATTCCAGATTTGAGTGGAAGGCTGGAATCAATGACTTTTTATTTTCTTTCAATTCTAGACTTCCGAATCTGTTTCAGATTATGATACTGTATCTTCTTTCTTCCCCCCATACCTTAAAAGCTAAAAGAAAAAAACCTATAAAAAGATAGGTAGATAGATAGATAGATAGATAGATAGATAGATAGATAGATATAGACAGATGGATATTTGGGGGCTAGAAAATTATTTTGGTTCATATTTCATGAAGAAACAGGTTTGGCCCAAGTGAACGATCTGTGGTCAGCAATAGCTTCCTGCTATGTACATATATAATTAAAATTATCAGTTCTCATCCCATATACAGTGGATTTTTTTTAAGTAGCATAGAGATTTTGGTTTCTTGAAAGTAAAAAAAAATACGGAAATCATTCATGGCTTTTTACCTCCTTTGCCCCCCATCCCTTCATGTCATGTCATATCATTAAGAGGGCCTGAATCAAGGTCATGAAAACTCAAGCTGTTTGATTTGGAATGAAAGAAAATCAAAGGGAACAGATGATACATGGGATGTGGAAATGAATTTCAAGTTGGACAGAAGCCCAGTTTTTCAGTAATATCCAAGTTGATCATTTTTCACTTTTGCCTTAGAAGGGAAGTGACTATACATTAGATGTTCTGTGACCTTTGTGACAGTTCCATCTCATCCAGTTGTCATGTCCTGTCAGCTCCTTAAAAAGTTATCATGGATTTATAATACTATAGGGCTATGGCAGTCTAATTTAGGCAGAAAAAGAAGGTATTGTGGCATTAAATGTTTTTCAAGTTATTTCTTGCTATGGTTAAAATTTTAGTCATTCTTCCTTTGATGGAATCACAGTGCATTCTACGATTTTAAAGTAAGTGTAAAGCAAACCTATATTACGGGATCATTATTTACCTGGATGGTGCTGGCCAACTCATGGAGTAAGTTGATGTGATTTTCATCTTCAACATCGACACGGAATACCTTCTCACTGAATGGTGAGATAGCAGAAAAAGAAGAGAAAATTTAAAATTGGGTAATGCATTCAAATCTGGGGGATAGCAAGGAAGAGGACTTACTCATTTAAGGAGTTGCTTACTTACCCTTCAAAGTGCTCACCAGAATGGTGAGCAGATGCTAGGGCCAAAGTCACAAGAAGCAAGAACACCAACATTGTGACTGACTAGGTCCTTTGGGTGTGTTTCACCTGCTTTTATAGTCCAAGGTGTTATTTTCTTCTTCTGATTGCAGATAGGCACTATCAAATTTTGATTAATGGTTTTCCTAGTGTTGTTGCCTTGGTAGCTGTGTAACGTCTGGGAGGATATCTCTCTCAACACCTGTGGATACAGAGCAAATAATCTCAATTTGGATGTCAGACCTTGAATAGTTTGGAGCTATATGAGTTTTAAATAAAATCCATTTTGTAGTCTTTTTTTGGTAGTATTTTTTTTCATTTTGAATTGAGAATTACATACAATGAATTATATATAGATTTAAGTGTAACAGTTGATGAGTTTTGACAAATGCATACACTCATGTAACAAAGATCCCAGTCAAGGTATAGAACATTTTTTTCCCCCTAAGAAGTTCTTTGAGTACCTTTCCAGTCTCTTTCTGTATTTCTCATAGGCAATCACTATTTGGATCTCTAGCTTCATATATTAATTTTGCCTGTACTTCAGGCAAAACTTCATGTAAATAAGGTCATACCATAAATATCCCTTTTGGCTTCTTTCATTCAAGATAATGTTTTTGAGATATATTAGTATTTTTGTTTGCATTATTAGCTTGTTCTTCTCTAATATTAAGTAATGTTTCATTGTATGAATATACCACAATTTGTTTATCCATTTTCCTGTTGATGGATATTTGTGTTGTTTCCAATTTTGTGTTATTATGAATAAAACTGCAGTAAACATTTTTGTACAGAACTTTTTGTTGACATATGTTTTCACTTTGGGGGAGGTAAATATCTAAGAGTGGAATTGTTAAATATCAATGTAGGTGAGGGTTTAACATTGTAAGATTCTGCCAAACATTTTCCCACAGTAGTTGTTCCATTTTAAGCTTCTACCAGTATCCAGTAGCTCTCCATTTTCTCCAACACTTTGGTATTATTAGTCTTTAATTTTGACAATCCTAGTGAGTATGCAGTGGTATCTGTGCTTTTAATTTGTATTTCCCTGAAAATAATGATGTTGAATATCTTTTCAGGTATTTATTGACCATTTGTAAATCCTTTTTTGTGAAGGATCTATTACAGTCCCTTGCCTTTTTAAAGAAATTGGTTATTTGGCTTTATTATTGCTTTGTAGCAGTTCTTTATATATTCTGATTACAAGTCCTTTATTAGAAATATATATCACAAATATTTCTTGGTGGGTTTCATTTTCATTTTCTCAATTTTATCTTTTGATGAACAGAAGTTTTAAATTTTGATGGAGTTTCAGTTTATCCATGTTTTTCTTTTATAGTTCACGCCTTTTACATTCTTTTCAAGAAATCTTTGCCTATCCCAGGGTCTCAAACATATTTGCCTACATTTTCTTATAAGAGCTTTGTCATTTGGGTCTTATGTATGGTATAAGGTAGGGTTCAATAAAACTTTTAAAATATGGATATCTGGTAGATCCAGTACTATATATAGAGAAGTCTTCTTTACCCATTTAATTACTTTGGTTTCTCTGTCAAAATTTATTTGGCCATATATGTGTGGTGTACTTTTGGGCTTTCTATTAAGTCCCATTGATCTATTTGTCTAGTTTTATACAACTATTATAATGTCTTGATTATTATACTTTATAGTAAGTCTTAAGGTCAAATAATATGTAAATCCCCCAACTTCATTCTTTTCCAAGTTTGATTCCAAATACTTTACATTTCCATTTATAGTTTAGTATTAACTTACCAATTTCTATGAAAAATCTTGCTGGAATTTTGATTGGGATCGCACTGAATCTACAATCAATTTGGGGAGAACTGGTAGAATTACAATATTTAGTCTTTCAAGTCATACACATGCTATCTCTATATATTCATCTGGGTGTTTGTCAAAAAATGGAAGGGTCTGAGATTTTATCCTACCTAGAAGATACAAAGTTATCCTTCCACAGTTTCATAGATGTTGGCAGAAGACATGAAACTTCTGGGTCAGAATCAAAGGGCTTTATTATGCATGACGTAGCAGGCAACATAGACTTTATGTTTGTGTCAGTCCTTTAATTTCCCCATCCCATGGGGGATGATATGAAGTTGTCCCAGCTGGATACTGGGTACAGAGGTTTGTGTCAGTTGAGGTATACCGAGTTTAGGAAACTCTCAGTCTCATGAGGGGGCTGCTAGCAAATCTGCTCATTGCCTTAGGGGAGACATTAGCTTTATTGTCCTGGAGGGCAAACAGAACTTTCCTTTGCTCCAAAGGGAGATGTCATTTCTATCTTCCAAGATGTTTGCTATATAAACATTTTTGGAAAGTCAAGAATAAAAGCTGTCACAGGATGTGCAGAAACAGAGGGATCCATGGAGAATTCTCTCAACAATACCTACCCTTTTCTATATGCTCTTGACTTCTGGTGAATTTTCTTATGAGTATGCTACTCTTTTGGTCACTCTGACTAATCTGACTGACAGGGGCTAGGACCAAACTCATTCAATTTATCTAGTGTGCTATTTAATTAAGGTTAGTATCAACAGGACACTAAGCAGCACGATGCAACCAATCTGTAACACTGACCTCAGCCATTCCTCTCCAGGGTACCAGACTCAACCAGCTGAACAGATTCCATACACCATCAGTGTCTGCTTTAGAAAGCCAGGTAGCTTTCTTCTTCAATTTCAGTATTGACTGTTTCACTTTCCCTGAGGCAATAATACAGTTACAACAGCATCTATTAGCTACTGCACAAACTCTACCATGGCCTGCAAGGAGAGAGTCTATGGCAATTCTATCATGCATAACAACCCTGGTCTAAACTAGCTGAATGAAAGAGAAAACTCATTATTCATGCAGCTGAAGTGCTCAGCAATAGTGCTGGCTTCACAAGTTCAGTTGATGATATTTATATTTTTACATATATATACATACATATACATATATACACACACACATTTTTATATATGTACATACATTTATATATATATACACATATCTATATATATGCATACATATATATACATATACATACATATATGTGTGTGTGTGTGTCTATATATATCTATTGGAAAGATAGCTTCTTCTCAAAAATTTAACTCAGATCTTCAAATTAAATCCTAGTGGACTGACTTGGCACATGCACCTCTCTATCCTTGAGGTAATTATATAGTCAGGATGATGGGATGTACTGATTGGCCAAGCCTAAGTCATTTGACCACCCCCTAGAACCTTAGCATATACCCCATGCAAAATATCTAATTAGCTATTACTGCTGCTATTGTCACCCTTCCCAGGATGAATCTTGAGCAGTCCTCACTTGTATATGTCACTAGCTCCCAAGTCAAGGTCAAGATCTTAGGTCAGTGCCGGGAGAGTGGGAAAGTGGAATTTCGAATTTTAACTTTCAAAGTGGGAGCCTTGTATTGCTCTTTAGCTAGAACATTCCCCAAACTTAGAGAAGGGGTTCAGATTTGGCTGGTTAAAAAGAAAGACAAATATACACTAAAGGGGGACATCATTATTTATGGATGATGTGCGGTCTTGTACCTGGAACTTTAAACATAGTAAACAGTTTATTTTAGTTGATGCTTTGTGACTGCAAGAGGAAGGCAATTAGGATTTTCAGTTAGTAATTAAAATTTGTTTTTGTTAATTGTAATACTTTTTCCATAGATATTGAAATTTCTGCTTCCCATCTCATGTTTATATATTTAAATTCTTCTTTTTTATCTACAACTTGGTGATTAATAAGCCCAGAGGCACCTTTGTGTCTGTGTTTCATGTAACAGAGTGAGATTTTGGGGAGTCTGTAAACTGCCCCATGGTGTTATAATTCATCCTATATGATGTCTCAGTTTCTGGAAATACATTTCTCCAAACACCTTCCATGGTGTTAAAAAAGAAGGGGTTCTGAGGTCAAATGTGTTTGCTTTACACTAAAACAAACTCCTTTAGTGTAGGGCTTTTTAGAGTCTTTAATAGGTATGATAAATCATCAAAAAGGGACTCTGACAGCATTTCCCAAATGTATCTCACAGTAGAGTGCCAGGTTGGTTAAGTTTAGGTAAAATTAGAAGACGGAAGACTTAGGACCATTGCTACATTCCAATATGTTTGGCTGTGAAACATATTTCTTCAACAGCATCAATTAGGACCAGTGATTTTAGGAACACATTTTGGGAAACTCTAGACTGAGTTCACAAATGGAATAACATTAACTTAAAAGTTTGGTTCTGTGGATTCTTGGTCTGTTTTGTTCAAGGCCAAAGAGTTTATTTGTGACTTCAATGTTAAGATCACTGGGTTAAGTGCTGTGGAGTACCCAGGGGTGAAAAGGACTTGGTTTTTGCTCTTCAAGCCCTGCTGTGCCAGGCATGCAAGTGGTTAGGTATAAATATTAAAGGAATAGTTTTCTTGACATCTTCCTTCTTTGTTTTAAAGTGTGGGTTTAACAATTGGGTCAATTGATGATTCTGGGTAAACCATTCTCTCAACTTGTGAGCTATATAGAACCAGTGGATGAGGGCTCTTCTTCACTGTTAAAGGACCGAATGATATATGGGAAGAGAGATAAATTAGGGAATGTGTAATTTCTGTTAAGTCAGAGAAAACAATTTTAATGAGTTGGAGGAGTTTGAGTACTTTGTACATGTATTTGTGTCTGTTGATATTAAATAGGAGAAATTTTATATAAAAATTATTTTTTCAGAAATCTTGTATCATCATCATCATCACTGTCATCATTATCATCATATTCTGTCATCATTGCTAGACCATTTACTATGAAAGGAGAACTTTGGTGCCTCAATTCTGATGTTACAAGCACAATAGGATTTTAGGTGATAGAGGGAAAGCTTTTGTTTTTGTTTGCATCTAATTAAGACAACTGATTAGTTCAGTCAATTCAGGGAAAATTCTGCTCAGATTCTTATCTTAACTGAACTGTCCAGTTGTTTGTGAGGCAGCCAGAATTTCCCTGTAACTTGATGGGTATAACTGATTGATGACCCGATCTGTTGGTATTGCTCCAACGAGGGCAAAAACAACCAGAAAATGTTATCCAGGTGCACCAATGGCCTGTTAGCTTTGTGTAATTATATTTAATA
Source organism: Neomonachus schauinslandi (assembly GCF_002201575.2). Taxonomy (NCBI): domain Eukaryota; kingdom Metazoa; phylum Chordata; class Mammalia; order Carnivora; family Phocidae; genus Neomonachus; species Neomonachus schauinslandi. The sequence goes on from NC_058403.1 coordinate 111,881,224, forward strand.
TTCCAATAAACTTCTTTTTTATGGATATGAAGAGGAAGGCCAGTAAACATTTTCTTGGCAGGCTTTTCTCTCTGGCATCTACGATGTTGATATATATTTATATATATGTTTTTAAACATGATCATCATCATTAATGGGTATAGTCTGCATATCTCTGGGGGGAATGTTGTTTGTTACTGAATTGCAGACCAGTATTTTTTGAAAACTGGAAGATAAACAGGACTACTTCATCCCATAAATCTCACCACCTGACTCATCAGTTTGAGGTTCCTATTGAAACAAGGAAAACATCTTTAATCAAGCAAATATTTGGAAACTGCAAACAAACTCTATTTGGAATTTGGGAGATAATTAAAATGGACAGGTTATGATTGATTAAGTCTTGAAGAATGGGTTGGTTCAAAGGCAGTTGGTTTTCTTTCTATCCTTATATCAACACTCTATCAACAGGAATTAAGGGAACAGCATAACTAGGCTCCAGCTCCTTGCTGAGGGCAATTAATCAGGACAGAAGAGTGGGGAGGTAAATTGGAATGGTGCCAAATAAATCAACCTGTTTTTGTACCTACATTTATCTTTGTTAATTCTTATAGATCATCTTAATATTTTGATATTTGTGTATTAGATTATATATTTTAGGAAGAAATTCCAAGGTATTTCCAATTATTACATGAATAAATTAGATGTTATATTTCCATATTAACGTCTTTACTTTGTTGGAGATAAACTTGTAGGAAGATGTACATTTCTACCTTTGATTCAAATACAAGAAATGTTTATTTCATGCTATTTGTAAGGTAGTGGGGAATTATCTTTATTCTTATAATGCTGTGAGTTCCTTAAAACCTTTTGAGGAAAGGACAGGGTTTTAATAAATAAAATGTTAATAATATAAAATGCTGTATGGGTAGAGAAATAAAAGCATAAGATCAATTCAAAAAAGAAAACATCGATATTTTCTGACAGCCTGTTTAATATTTACCTTATATGAATCTTCGAAAAGGTCTGTGTTCTACTTTGCATGGCTCCCGTTCAATTTCAATTTATTCTTAAAATTAGTTTGGAAGGGCAACCTCCAGGCACACAGATAATGTAGCCGATGCTGTCATTTGGCGGTCTGGTTCTAACTACCAGATTGTTTTTTCTGTTCCCAGATTCTAACTCATTGAGACTCTTGTGTTTCTATTATTTTACTATGAAGTCATTTGATAGGCTAACCCTATGACAACAAGTCTGGTTGACATTTGAGGGTAACAGGTTGACAACAGATTCTCCTGGAGTCATTAGAAAAAAATTGACATTTAAGTGCTTAGAAAGATAATCAGTACAATGGATATTCGCACTTGGATTTTCACGCTTTAGGAGGGATATGTTTTAATGTTGGAATGTTCTACCATCCCTTTGAAGAACTAGATATCTTATCACCATGCTTTAAAGTAATAAAATCCTTCCAAAGAATTTTGAGAATTAAATACTTAAATTGATACCTTGATTGAGATTTAAAAAAAAAGATTCAGAATCTTTAATTGTTCAGTTTCCTTTTACCTCAGAAGTTTTGGTCTCCAAATGCAAGGTTTGAGGTTGCTTCACAATTAATGACCTAATTTTGTAGCACTGCATGCTGTTCCCCAACACTGGTCTGACTTGGAGGCAGGTCTGTTAAACATGATGTCAGCAGGAATTATTTTGACAGCTGCCAGAAGCAGTAACATAAGGCTCAAGAAGTTTTCATTTTAGAATGTGGTAGCCTAGAATATTGATCTGTATACATATTAATGGGCAATCAAAGATGGTAGCACAGTATTCAAGAGAAGAACCCACAAGGAAAAGTGATCACATTAATCAAACAAAACACCAGTTTTCTCGGGAAACATTGGAAGGTAAGGTTGAAACACAAGAAGTATCCCCGCTAATTTCAAATTAGACCAGCAGAATCAAAAACACATTCTTCCTTTTGATGGTGTCTGATACTGCTATACTGCCACGAGGAGTGATTCCAAACTGCATGAAATGGCATCCCTGATACATGGAATATTGGCTGTTGACAGGTCTCCCTTAATCTGAGGAGAGTGCCTCTGTGGATGGGCTACAGTTTTCATTTTCAGGATTGATGATCCAGCATCAGATTATATGATAAACTTCCTCAAAGCATGGTCTTGTGTTTTCTGACACTGTTAGAAAACATTCAGTGTCTGCATTTCAGAATGGTAACACAAGGATAAATCAAATAGCAAATTAAATTTAGGTATGCCATCTGCTGCCTTTGTTTTATGAATTCCAGCCCATAGGACATTGACTGGGCATGAATGTGTAAGCCATTGTCTTTTATTGTCGGACTTACTACAAATATTGGACAAATGTTCATCCATGCTGTCAGTCTTCTTGGAAAGAGTAAAATTCAGCAAAAGTGAATTTTTTTTTTAGTTGTTGTGAGTTTTTTGTTTTAATAAAAATGAACCACAACAGAAGAAAAAACAGCATGTATTTGTTTCTCCGAGTGCAACATCTCAGCAGGCTTTAGGAACTCATCCACAAGGGGTAAATTGTCTAATGCGTAATTGTAAGCAGAACTGTAAAAAGCCATATTAGGCTTCCATGGTTTTATTCTCTTCTTCTGGTAAAAGGTCATTACTTCTCCCTGGGCCCCTAATGGTTAAGCCTTTTACAACTTTTTCATTTCCAAGAAAGTTCTTGATATCTTCTGATGGTGACTCTTATGCCATGTCTTTACTTCATAGTGGTTTCTGTAAGACATTATGTCTTTCCAATGTTTCTGAGGAGATTTTCGTAATATTCCTTTAAAACTTAATTTTAAAAAGTCTCCACTTTTGGAGGCCCAGTAGATAGATTTTCCTTGAGCAGTTTAATGTAAAGTATGAATTTATAGACATGAAATTACATTTTGGTGCTATCATTTAGAAGCATTTTAAACTTTTGATATCTATTGCTAGTCTGGTTCTTTAGCAGCATTTGCTGAGATGCAGTGGTTACCAGGACCAGTAAGAGCTGCTTTTCAAGGACTTTCGTAGATTTTTAGCTAACACCATAAAATGAGTTCTCTATTTCTGAGGCTAATAAAAGTCTTAATGATATGTGCATCCAACAGATGGGACAGAGGGCTATTTTGGCAGTGGGCAGTTGAAATCTGCCCTCAGTTGTTTGTATAAGGCTCTCACTAAAGTCAATAAAAGGTAATTTTCACACACAATTTAATTCAGAGTATAAAATGTGGGGAAGAGTAGCTGGTTTAAGTCCAATGGGCATAAGGGTAGCATTTGGTAAAAGTTTTGTTTGATGGCAAATTTTAACTGACAGACAAGTTGATCAAGAGAAATATAGGATCAGGTCACCAATTTTGGACAATGGCAGGGCTTCAGAGTCAGAGCAAGGACACAGCTGAAGTAATCCCCAACATCTCTGGTATAAGCCTTGATGATTAAAACACACACACACACACACACACACATATACACACACACAACCTCTTTCTCTTTTTGTTCCCAGTTTTCTTCCTTTTTCACTCTCTCACTTATACATGTTTTTTTAAACCATATATCTGCTCATGTTTCTCCTTAGCATGTTATCCAACAAACAAAATGTTCACATAAGTCAGTACCACAGCGAGGGAGCATCATGATGGGCATTAGGCAGATACAGAATGTATACTCCAGCCATGTAAGGTCAGGCATGTGGCTCAGATCTCCTGATATGAGAGACTCCATATATTCTTCCTGGTTATGGTGAGGGGATATCATGTTTAATGCTGATAAAGCTTAAATGGGGCCAACAAACAATCTGGAGACAGATTCATAAATGAAAATTATGTATAGAAACCATTAGTTACTCCTTTTTCATAAACTTATTAAATGATTTGTTAATGATTTATTCATCTTAATAGCTTACATGTATTTTGGGAATAATATTAAAAAAGTCAGCAATGTTTTTAACATGCATTATTTTATCTGATGGCTGGTGATCTCTGAACATGGTTTAAATGTATGCATGGCAGGTATGCAGAACAGGTTTGTATTCTGGCTCATTTATTGTTTAATCTTTGAAGGCAGGGACTGTAACTCTATACACCAAGAATACATGTCAAATGGGAATGACTTTATAGTCATGGAATTAGTAACATTTTGTTAGACTACTGCAGGTTTTCTCAATCTTATCACTGCTGACATTTTGGGCTGGATAATTCTCTGTTTGCAGGCTGTCCTGTGCATTGTAGGATGTTCAGTACTATTTCCTGAGAGTACTGATTAGATGCCAGCAGTAATCTCCCTTACTCCCTCTAAGTTGTGGCAACCAAAAATGTCTTTAGACATTGCCTAATGTCTCCTCAGGGCTAAGTTTCTCCTGTTGAGAACCACAGGCCCACTGATAGGATTAGCTTGCTTCCAAGTCCTGCTAAGGCTTCCTTGAAGTTTAGTAAGATTGTAGACATAGGTGGAGAGACAAATCAGGAAACAGTTATATGTGTAGTATGTTTAGATTAGACATTGGTCGTGGCTTTTGATGGCTCCATCAGCATAATAAAAACCTATTAAAGCATTAAATCACAAGACAGTATAAGCAACAGTGAGATACTTACATGCTAGCAGGAAAATTATGCTTGCTCCAGTATGTTATTCTTTGGAACTGTGCAGAACAGAGCGAGAGAGAGAGGTAGGCAGCCTCGTAGGTGGCTGTGGTTTTGTGAGATGAAATGGAACAACCCAGGGCAAAAGAAATCCTTAAGCATGGCTTGAAGAGTGGAAGCTCAGATGTGACAAGTTGCGTACAAAGAAGGCAGCAGTTACTGAGTGGGAGGCTTTTCTTGAATAGAGTTTTTTGATTTCTTTAACGTTCCATGCATTCATTCCTTCTGAAGATCTCCAAGTGCTTCCAGTCCCTCAGGGAAATTGAGTTCCTTGCACAGTCCCGCTGAGCCTAGAGGCTGTGACCATAGTAAATAGATTGGATACTTCTTACTATTCATTATCTTTCTTGGGCTGGATTCCTTCTACCCTTTCTAGGTGAAGACGAGCTGGGACAGGAGCAACTAGGACCTGTGTACTTATGCCTACTTCCTTTCTTTTGTTTAGTTATGATACTATCTCCCAAAAGTGAAGTGAAGAAGATGGACCCATTTCTTGCTAATTCTTGTCACTTTATGATCCAAGTAAATGATTTTTGTTGTCCTTGACATTTTCCCATTGATTGTAGAACATTCTGGACTTTGGCCTGCTTAATACTGTTGGTTAAAATCTGTGCAAGCACTAGACATTCTTCCTTGTTTATGTGCTTTTTTTCCTTTCATTCTTAACACATATTTTTAAAAGAAAACTATTTAGAATTTTAAAGAACTAATGTAATTTGCTTATTTCTGAGTTACAGAATTCTTAAAAACGTGTAACTGCTCACTAGGTGATTTTAAAAGAGGGTAGTTTCAAGACTGAAGTGAATGGTACATTTTCATTTGAAATGAGACTGTGCTTTAGTGAGTGTTTGAATGTGGATGCTGACGTACATTTCAGAGGTAGGAGATTATGGATAGTTGTTGAAAGCCTGCTTAAGTGTTTAGATCTTTTTGATAATAGATCTGTTTCAAGTTGCCTTTGGTCATTCCAGATGCCATAGTCATCTAAACAGACCCAGCATTTTCAAACATCCGTGCCTCTGTTCATGCTCTGGCAGCTGCTTGAAATACTTTGACCTCCTTACTGGAAGTCACTGAACTCAGAGCACAGTGTTCCCTGCAAACCCCTTCCCCCCTTCCCCCCAGTTTTAATATGTCTCAATTAGCTGTGGTTCTTAAAATGAATACCATGTCATAATTGAGTTGGTGACTTTTTTCTCACTGTATATAAAATAATGATTTATTTTATAAATGATGGTGATTTTGATTTGATGAAATACAGTATATGAATGTAAACTGCCAGTGTGTTATCCAAATGGAAATGTGCAGTAAGCAGTTGGAAGTGATAGGGTCTTTGGAGAGGTGAAGGTACAAAATACATTCACCCACCTCAACATCCCCCCAAATCTCAATGCATTATAGCATCAACCCTAAGGCCCAAACTACTGAGAGATCATGTAAACTAAGAATTGATGAAGAAGTAAATTTACAAAGTTGGGTAGCTATCACCAAAATTCAATTTTAGAACCTTTCTATTACCCTAGATAGATCTCTCAGGCCCCTTTGAAGGCAATCCCTGCTCTCACCCTCAAGTTCCAGGTAATCACTGATCCACTTTCTATCTCTTAGGTTTTTATTTTCTGGGTATTTCAAATAAGTGGAATAATAGAAAATGGGTCTTTTGCCCCTGGCTTCTTTCATCTAGCATAATGTTTTTGAGGTTCATCTATATTGTAGCATCTATCAGTAGTTCATAACTTTTTTTTGCTGAATAATATTTCATTGTCTGGATGGGCCACATTTTGTTTATCCATTCACTAGTTCATGGGCAGTTGGATTGCTTCTACTTTTTGGTTATTATTATGAGCAATGCTACTAAGAACATGCACATTTAAATCTTTGTGTGATATTTGTTTTCATTTCTCTTGGGTAGAGACAGAATAATTTCTTGATCAAACTATGGATTTTTGTCTCAAGAGCAAGATGTTGTTCTATAAACATCTTTGAAATTTTCTTTTTACATGGGGTTGTTTTGAGACTTTGAGTTATACACCTAAAAATTAAAATACTAATGAGTATGTGAATATGAGAAGTGCAGCTAAAAGGCTGTTAAAATTTACTTGGCATCTGGTACAATTTACTGTCATTCACTGGTAACTACCTCCAGTCTTCCTGTCTGGAATAAAAATGACATATACATTATATTTACTACTCTGCTAATACCATCAAAAAGCCTAGCAATTGTCATTTCCAGACTGTCTGCTGTGAGGTGATGTAGCAATCGAATTCTTTAAAACTGTGTCCTTGAGTGTATCATTTCATTCCCTCCCTTTTTGTCCTTTTATGGTTGAAGGGCATTTCACATTTGAAACCTGGGATTTAGATTGATTCTTAAAGGGACCAAGAGGAAAAAGTAATTTGTTTTAAAACCTTTCTAAATCCAGAAAAACATGCAGGATAGTTTATTAATTTACCAGGGAAGTTAAGGGATTGGAAAGTTTTCCCCATCTTGATTTGCTCTGTTTCGTGACCTCTTACACTGCAGAGCAATGTAGAGCCTAATTCTACATTTGCACATTTTTGACAGCATAAATAGGGAAAATGTTATGATGACGAATGTTAAAATAACATAACAACAACACTTCTCAGGACATTTCTGCTATAAATTGCTAGCAATCGATTAAAATTCAGAATATGGTATTCACTCATCCATTATTAAACTAGCCTTTTATTACTTCCAAAGATATTTATGTAGCCTCTTCCATGTGCAAGGCACCAAACTAGGTACCTAGATGACAAATGTGAACAAAGAAAGAAGCTGTTTGGCAGATGATTTTCCCAACTAATTTAAAGAAACTTAATTTGCCTTAGGAGAAGAAATTTGTAACTTTTGGTTACTTGATTTAAAGATCTTTGGGGCTTCCCTTTGCCTCTTTGGTGGAATAACTTGGTGGGCATTTTTCCTGAATAACCTGTGGCTTTGGTATTTAGCAGCTTCTAAGACCAGGAAAAACATGACTGAGAATAAGAAGAATCATTCTCTAGGGTGAAAGTTCCAACACCTCCAAGATGAGCTCTTTTGAACTGTATATCTCTTGTTGAAACCTAGGGAGAAACATATAAATATTGCTCAAAAATAAAAATATGAGGTTAATTACAAACACTTCATACAGAATAAAAAATATTGTGCTGTGTCCTACATATTTAAAATTCTTGCACATTTTCTCACACTATTGATACTGTACAAGATGTTTAGTGTTTGCTTCAGTTGAATGTGACACAATAGATCTTGAGTTAAAAATGGCTACTCACTTGGGTAACAGATTCCCAGATGAAGCATAATTTAATTTTTAAATTTAGACTTTGCTGAATCACAACAAGCACTCATCAGGTGACAACTATGGAGTGAAATTTCTTATAAATTAGAGAAAATGCTAGTCTAAGTGTTGAGAAGAAAGCCTAGAAACTAATGATGCTATTATCTAAGAGAAAAGCCATTTTCAACATAGGTATATATCAAGTTACACTTCAGACTTACCAAATTCTAATTTAAAGGGGTATGGAGTTGTCCAGTCACCTTACAAAGACAAATCTTACCATAGTACAATATCTATATTTTCCAAAGTGTGGACATACATAATCCTGGTGAAGCCACACCAAGATCACTCCTGTTTTTTCCTAGACTTTTCTTATATAATATTAACAAACATTGATCCATATTGTAATTCTGTGATTTGTAATAAGAAATATATATTTGATCTTTGTCCCTGTTCCTGGCACAGAACTCCTAAACCCTTGGAATTTGCTAAATGCTAAGAGTGATAAAGATTTCTTGATACTCAAAACAAGCCCCTTTCAACCACATCTGAGTTACCTTGGAATTTCCTAGCGATGAGAGTGATAAAGATGTCTTGATACCCAAAACAAGCCCCTTTCAACCACATCTGAGTTTTGGCTAATGAGGTGACTTTTGGAATGCACCTAAGGATGGGGATGGGTTGCCAGGGCCTTGACTAGGGGGTTGGAACTTTCAGTCCCACCTCTCTGACCTCCTTGGAGGGGGTAAGGGGTAGAGGTTGAATCAATGTCCAGTGGCCAATGATTTAATCAGTCATGCCTATGTAGTGAAACCTTCATAAAAGCCCAAAAGGTTACGGTTTGGAGAACTTCTGGGCTGATGTATGTGTGGAGATTCAGGGAGAATGGCATGCTCAGAGAGCATGGAAGCTCTGACCCCCTTCCCACTTACCTGGCCCTATGCATCTCTTCCTTCTGGCTGTTCCTGAGTTACATCCTTTTATAACAAACCAGTAATTGAGTATGTATGTTTCTCTGAGTTCTGTGAGCCACTCTAGCAAATTAATGGAACCCAAGGAGGGGGGCTATGGGAACTCTGGTCTATAGCCAGTTGGCCAGAAGTGCAAGTGACAACGTGGACTTAGAATTGGTGTGGGGCAGTCTTGTGGGACTGACCCCTTAACCTAGCCATTAGCCCTAGAACCATATTGGGATATGATGCTATCTCCAGGTAGTGTCAGAATTGAGTTAAATTGTAGGACACCCAGCTGGTGTCACAGAAGATTGCTTGGATGGTGTTAACAACACTCACCACCCACCCCCGCACACACACACACACACACACACACACACATCAGAAATATCAACCAATGCCAAATTAGTAAGTGCATTTTAAAGATTTCATTATTTGTCAGTTTAGCTTTTAAATAGAAAAAACTGCATTTGGTACTGAAATATTAGAATGAAAATACAGCTATGTTCATCATCTGCCGGGATTAGGATCAGAGAGATCTGAGTTCCATAAATACACCTCCACAACTGCAGGCCCACTGGAGGAAGTGGGGGTTTTGAATACCAAAGGAAACAGGCCCTAAGGAACACTCAGCCTCCTGTTTTCTCCTGGTGCTATGCATATGCTGATGGTGGCCAGGTGGAGGATTTGGCTAGCCCAACTAATTGCTTCTATCTAGAGGAATAAGCAAATAGTGCAGTAATAGTGCACTACCCCTAGATACAAATTAAACAGCACTAAAGTGCACTTAGAAGAAATTAACAAAGCTCCAGAATGGAAAGTGACTTTAAAAAATTCATTCTTTTTATTTCAATTTTACGATTAATGGGAAATGAATAAATGAAAAGACCAAGGAGAGAGAGGAAATAGTAAGGGATTATTACCACAACACAAAGCCTTTATAGATATTATGTTTGAATGGGCTGAATAAAGGAGATGGAATTTTAATCATTTTCCTAGTTTTAAAGATTACTATTACTTTAAAAAATTATTAGTTTGGAAATCCTCAGGCTAAGCCAATATACTTCGTATTTCAAATACAGAAATCACAAAAATTTATTCTTTTTTTATTATGTTATGTTAATCACCATACATGACATCATTAGTTTTTGATGTAGTGTTCCATGATTCATTGCTTGCGTATAACACCCAGTGCTCCATTCAATACGTGCCCTCTTTACAAAATCTAATTTATTCTAACAGAAACAATGGAATAGCTGTTCTCTCTCCAGGTGGATGTGATTTTTTTTCTTTTTAAGATTTTATTTATTCATTTAAGAGAGAGAGAGACAGAGAGAGCACAAGCAGGGGGAGAGGCAGAGGGAGAAGCAGACTCCTCGCTGAGTTGGGAGCCTGATGCGGGGCTCAATCCCAGGACCTGGAGATCATGACCTGAGCCGAAGGCAGACACTTAACCATCTGAGCCACCCAGGCACCCCGATGTGATTTTTTTATGTTGTATCAAGGCAGGTGATACAGTCCTAGGCACAATAAGAGGTGCTTACACTTGAAGTTAAAATCATACTTCTACCAACTTTGATGTATGAAAAATGGCACACGATTGGTATATATTTCACCAAATATAAGGGGAACAGAATAGATTTCTATACAGGTAAAAGGCATGCCACATTAACCCAAATTCAGTTCTGCTTCCTTTTCATAGTTTGAAAATATTATCTGCTCAGTTGAGTGGGTCAGCTAAAGACTATCACTGTATTATTTATTGAGAACTTACTCTGTACCAGGTGCAGAACTAACAACTTAATGTGGACTGTTTATATTGATTTTCATAATTGCCCCTTGAATTACTCCTATATTATATTTGAAGAAACTGGGACTTAGGAAAAAGTAACTGCTTAAGGTCACACAACTGGTCAGGAGCCAAGATTTGAATCAGAGACACCATGTTTATTTGTACTTGAAACAACAAGCAGGGAGACTTACGTAGTCTGGAAAGGGATGAGTCATATGAGAAAAAAGTGTGCAGATTTAGGTGTGACTTTGACACAGATGCTTCTACCTCCCTACTGATTGGCTCTTCTTCATGAGAAATTATGAACAAAATAATGCAAAAAGCTTCATGTCAGAGCATTGAAGTAATTGGAATAGTTCTCATTTTCTTTGGCTAAATGGCATGGTATTAAGTGCTTTTCCCCAATTGGCATTCTTATAAATTATTGTTATTTTTTTCAGTTTTCTACCCAGGTGGCTGAGTTTTTTTGTTGCAAGATTAGTTCAGATGCTCTTACACAAAATTACATGAAATGTTGTTACACATGCTTTATTGAAATGAAATATTTCACATTTAATGAATTCCCTTGCCTTATTGGTAAGTCTAATCTATTCAGTACAATTTAAAAATAAATTTCATTCATGAGCCTCTTGTTTTCCTATTGTTTCCATATTTATTCGGTATTTTTCTTTAACTACTTATTGGGGGACTTAATGGTTTTCTGGATTACTCAGCAGTGGTCCAGAATACCGACCAGAAAATTCAGTGGCCTCTAAGAGAATAAGCATATAAGATGCTTCTAGAATATTATTTGAGGAGGAGGGTGGTAATTGTGTATGTGAAGTATGATTACATTTCTGAGTGCCAGTAATATGGTTGTGTATTTGAGGTATGTGGATAATAATTTTAAGTGTTTGAAGTTCCTGAGAGTCTTTTTGACTGTCCAGAGTATTTTTATTTTTGCTAGTATTAATTTTGATTATGATATGGGATTAACTAATGAAACCTTAATTTCTATAGGAAGAATTTGATATTTAAAATTATACCTGTAATTATTCTACTTTAGAGTTTGGATAACTTTACTGATTATATATTGACTAAAATGAGCAGATAATTGCCCATTTTCTTTCTGAGCCGTGGAAGCTGCTTTCTTTCTTTTGCTTATGATGAAGAGGCCTGGCCTGGAGCAAGCTACATCCATCTCATACTTTGGCTACATGTCAGGGTGTATTTCCCTTTTTGCCCAAACTTCATCTATTTGCCATGAACAGACCAGTTCAAGGGCCTGCTCCTGATGATCATGTGCTGAGTGTACTGAGAAGTAGATTATGGAAAATGAGAAAAGAAAATGAAGTGAAGGAAGAGAATGGGAGGAGGAAGTAAGGAAAGACAAATACAGAGAAGAAATAGAAACTGCAGGAAAAGGGGACAGAGAAGGGGAATAAGAGATTCAGGACAAGTCTGGGGAAAGGGAGGAATAGACAGAAACAGAGAAGACTCTTCTGTAGCTTTCTTCTTCTAAGGCAGGATTCTCAACCTGGGATCCACAGAGAAAATTCAAGGGGTCCATGAGTTGGGATTTGAAAAAATTACATCCTCATTTTCTCTCACTTCTAAAAGAAATTTGGCATTTCCCTCAACTGTGAATATAAGCCACAAATCACTGTAGTATTAGCAACATCGATGGCTTTGTCTTTAATAGAAATAACAAATATTTTCATATCACAATGGAATTATTATAGATACCTTGAAATATTACTTACACTCTTAACTACTTTGAAATTATGGTCGTTACTAGACTTGCCACTAGATCTTCTTTTTTAATGCTTTAATAAAAAAGCACATATACTATATCATACTTTTGGTTTTAAATATTTTATAACTATTTCAATATAATCAATTTCCTTTTCAATCCTATGAATTTTATTTTATGTACTTAAAAAATATTATTCTGAGAAAGTTTCTATAGGCAGCACTAGATGCTAAAGGGGTCTGTGGCACAAAAAAGTTTAAGAACCTCTGCTGGACAGCAGAGCTTCCCACATGAATAGTTTGTAGTATGCCTGAGATATTTATTCTCAGTCTCCAGCATGGCAGGGCCTCAAACAGCCTTGCCTGTGCAAACATTAAGTTTATGTATACTAGGATATGAGAAAGGTTGGGGAGCACTGATTTAAGTCACTAGGGATTTCACTCTTAATGCTCTGGTGCTCCAAAGACATCTCACTTGTTCAAATTATATCATACATGGTGCTGGTGTGGGTGACTGTTGAACACAGACGGCCAATTATCAATGTAATCTGTGTATCTCATAGAGCATAATGCTAACAGTGTCTTTAAATGTAGGAAGCTATAAAAGGGGGTAACTTCTTATCATTGCTCAAAACTTTTTGTGAGAGGTTTGACTGGTGACTTTCTCTTCATGTAGTTCTTTCCCCTCTTTTTATGTAATATGTAAGGTCAAATTTTAAGAAATCCATAGTCACACTTCAGATGTCATTTGGTTGTCTCTAGTCTATAATATGTTTGCAGACAGTGCCCCCTCAATTTTTGAATAATGAAATTGTAGTTGATAATGAATTATAGTTGATTGGATTGTTTTTTTTTTATGGGCTCCTGAATTTTTCTCTGTGTCACTTGGTGTCCAAGTCCCCAACTTTGCAGTAAAAAGCTTCAGAGAAAATGGACTCTTTTCTCTTTAACCAACAATGATAGTCCAAGGACTGTACTGAAAGTGTCACACTCAGATGAGCAGTACTGAAGTATAGAATGAGATCACTAACTGGCCATCGATGACATATCTTGTTTCTTGGTATCTAGGAGACTGAAAATCATTTGGTTTTCTTTATCTAGGCCACAGCTGTCTTGGGCCTGATTCCAATCATTTTGATCTGGTGAGGATTCTTGTTGGCAACATAAATGCAGTTGAAGAGGGGCTGTAATGACATGGTAGTGACAGCTGAAATGCATTTCCTCATTTTGATCTACGTGAATGTTCTCAGTAGTATTGCTGGAGACCATATGCTTATTCCTCTCATACATTTAGGAGATTTTCTTTTAAAGGAACCAAAAGGTATTTTTTTTCTTCATTAAACTCTGGACAAAGAGCAATTGTGAGCCAGTGTTGGCTAATTCATCATATTATAAAGTCTGAAAATCAGTAACTAGAAAAATACAAAATACCCCTCTGTGCCTCCCCTCCCCCATCTCCAAGGAATTCATTCATCAGGAGAGGGAGCATCACAGCAGATTTGTTAGCCTAATTATGATGTATTTTCTTTTAACCAGTTTGTATGCAATGATTGATCAAAAATCTTCATAACAGGCTTCTCAGAGCAATTCATTAGTTCAGTAAAACAATGTGAAAAATAATTGGAACACACTTGCTTCATAATCATTTTGTTAGAAAAAAAAAACACAACACAGCAGCTGTAGTTCAGTGTAGATGGCCATCAGAAACAGTTGATTTATCAAAATGAATTGATCTTGGCAGTTTCCATTCTGGGGCTTAGATAGAGCAACACAATTAGAGTTCAGTGCTGCTCACATAGCCAGAACAAAGTAATGTTGGCTCATTTTCCACTAACATTATGGGTTACACCATAGATTGAAAATTCAGAATTTACCCAGCTGTACAGATTAAGCCACAGAACTAAGTGATCAATAAATGGAGTAAAAGCATTTCCTCCTCCCCCTCCATAGGAAAATGGCAGGTCAATACCTTTTTTTAAACCTGGACCTGCTATCTTATCCCAAAGCACAGAGCATCAATAGTAATATAACACATTCCGGCATACCAGGAAAACAATGGGCCTAGAGAGTTAAAGCTGAACTTGCATAATTACTCCCCACAACGTTCCTCCCCCCCCACCCGGAAATAGATTATTGCTCTGACCCTCCATAGGATAGGGTTGCATTTTGGGAAACCCTTAATCAATTAGTCCATATAATCCTGATTTTTAACCATAGATCATAGCCCTATACAGTTGCATGCATCTATAACTTCTGTCCTTTTCCAATCCACATTCTCTCTCTTCTTAAAAACTATGGCTTGATTCATTTGGTTTAGCAGCTGCCTCCTTACAGCACTTGCCTCCCAGATACACAGATTACACTGATAACTGGCCATCTGTGCTCGACAGTCACCCACACCAGCTCCAAATCTTTTTGGCTTCTATTTCCAAGCTGTCAGTGGGATACTTGACCCTCAGGTACTGGGAAGCAGTCAGAGATGCAAAGAGCTTTGGATTACACACAAGGGATGCAGAGCTGAATGGCTCCATGAAAGTGGCCTATTTGGGAGTGTGATCCCCCCTCCCCCGCTCTTATTAAATGCAGATAGATTCAGCAAATACATAAAACTTATTTTCATATTACCTGCCTTGTCTTGCCTGAGAGGAAGTGGATTTTCCAGGCCAGTGCTCATTTTTTGTTGCCACTAAGTTTTACGATCCAAATCAGGCTCTCATTCACATTGCCAGGAAGAATGCTCAGCTGAATATATTATCTGCTTCCAATATTTCCTTATTCTGGAGACTTTGTGGTCTGCCTAACTGTGTTGCCTTGGGTGCCAAGTCTGTTCTGTGGGGACCAATTGGGGAACTTAGCGGAGAGACAGTGAACTTGTTCACATGCTAAGAAAGTCATGGTCAGAGGGCTAAGGGAAAACAAACCAAACTCCCAAATCCCACTGTGAAAAGTCTGTGGCTTGCTGCTGAAGGCAAGAGTGAAAGGGCCATGCTTGGACTATACTTAGAGGACGGTGTCACTGAAAGGAATTTCTTGAAGGTCCAAGTCTGTTCAGTAGTCCTAGGCCCTGCCTTGACATCCGTTCTACTCTAGGTTAAGCAGCATTAACTCCTCAGAGCTGCTAAGTTCTTATGATCAAATGTATTCATGAACCACAGTGCAATTGAAAGAAGTTAGTGTCTGGGATAAACAGAGTAAAGACTAGAGATTTGATTTGTATGCTTTTACTTTGTTTTCTATACGAACTAGCCGTTAGGGGTGCCTGGGTGGCTCAGTAAGCTTCCAAGCACATATATCAGGTCTACATTAGTGTTTGTAAATATAAACTACACCTAACGTTAGCACCAACATGGTATAAATAGAAAATAAGTAGTATATCTTGCACACACTTAAAAAAGTCAGTTTACTTCCTTTCATCCCCTCTCCCATTCTTTTTTTTTTTTTTTTTAAAGATTATTTATTTGAGAGAGCGAGAATGAGAGAGAGAGTACATGAGAGGGGGGAGGGTTAGAGGGAGAAGCAGGCTCCTCGCCGAGCAGGGAGCCCGATGCGGGACTCGATCCCAGGACTCCAGGATCATGACCTGAGCCGAAGGCAGTCGCTTAACCAACTGAGCCACCCAGGCGCCCCTCATCCCCTCTCCCATTCTATTTCAGTTTATAGTTTTGCTGTTCCTCAGGAATCTTGAGGATGTTATTTAATATTATCAAGAATGGGACATAACTGGCCATTTTATGGTATAGTTGTCTTTAGCGGTTTATGAGAAGGGATGTCCCCAGCGATGTGCTTCTGGTGTTGCATTCTCGTGGGTGCAGGGCTTCTCCTCACCTCATCTGTTGCCTTCTCCCCAGAGCCTGGTGTCAGAGGGACTGCATGCTTAAGTAGGCTCTGTCAGGAAATCTTGTGCTGACCCTGGAAACGCTATTTAACCTTTCCATGGATCAGCATCCAAATTGCAAAGCAAAAATGACAGAAGCTGCCTCTTTCACAAGTTTAGGAGGTATGACTAAGAAAAGGGATTGTAAAACACCCTGAAAATCCAAAGTGCTACACTCACGTCTGGTAATGTTAATAATTCATCGGCTCATGCCTGGCAGCCATCACCAGACCCTTAAAGCCAGTTGCTTTGCGGAAGAGGTCATTTCCAACTGGAAATGGCAAAAATAGGAATGACAAAAGCTTTCCCTAGTATTAGCTGATTGTTAACAGGAAAACTGTGGACATTCTGAAGTTCCTGTGAGGTATATCAGTGCTATAAGAAAGTGTTTCTCCTTGGTTTATGGTGAGGTCACAAAGACTGTTAGTGTGGCTTTTTTCACCTGCACTAATTTCACAAAAGTCCCTTTATAACAAGGTGTTTTTTTTAAGGAGAAGAAAACATATTTTGCATAAGTTATGTGGCAGCCACAATGAAGCTTTCTTATGTATGAAAGACATTGACAATCAGTCTCACAGGGTTTATGTAATTTGAGAATATAGTTTTAAAAATCATATTACAGAGGGCAGTACTTAAGATTAATACAGAGGTCATTTACCTTTTTATTACATGTTTTATTAGCACTTAGCAAATGGATTTATGAAAGAAAGAAGTTAAATATAGTGTGTCAAAAGAGAGGGACTTTGCTGTAAAAGTTAACATAAGAAGGTAACACTACACTCCTCAGTTTTAGGAGAGAAAGTTGTGGAAAGTTTTCTGCAGAGTGTAGCTGACCATCTGGGAGGTGATCTTCCAGGAGAGGCTACCTAAAGAAGAATTAAGAGAGGACTCCTCTGGGAAGGTGGTGATTGTGGGAAGGCCAAAAGGAGCATGTTTATATTGGGGTGTGGGGAAAAGTGGGACACCAGTGTAGACAGAGGGAACAGCATATGCAAAGGCCTTAGACAAGAAAGAGGTTGGCATGTTGTGGGAGCTGGTCGAATAGTGTGGCTGGGGCATCATCAATAGGGTGGAGCATGGTAAAGTGGAGTTTAAGAGATATGCAGTTAAAAATTAAAAAAAACAATTTGTAAAGTAAAACCTTAGTTTACTTGTTCATGAATCAAAAGTTATTATGTCTATAATGAAATTGTCTACATAAATTTTAGCAGTTATTCCATTTCTAAGGATTTAAGGACATGATTTTATATACATACATACACAACACATATATAGTATTTTATATCTAAGGATGTTTATGATGGTGTTGCTAACTTTTATTTTTTAAATAAAAAATAAAACATTCAGTTTTTATGGCTTTATTCTTTATCCAGCTTTCTATAAGATTGATCATGTTTTTGTTACTCTTCACTTTTTCCTCTACTAATTTGAAAGTTTTTCATTCTTTTTCTACTTTGTTACCTTTCAATATTTATGTGCCTTTTAAAATTCTAAACAACACATCCATCCTCCTCTGAGCCAATATCAAATCCTTAACTCTGACATCTGCCCCCCATTTTCTTTGTTTTGTCCTATATTTTAGTCCCCTTGTTTTAAAATAATTTCTGTTCTAGGTTCCAAATGATTAATTCACTATTAGTTGTGCCTGTTCTACTGTTTAACATTTCATTTTTTTCCCATTTTTTTATTGTTATGTTAATCCCCATACATTACATCATTAGTTTTAGATGTAGTGTTCCATGATTCATTGTTTGTGCATAACACCCAGTGCTCCATGCAGAACGTGCCCTCTTTAATACCCATCACCAGGCTAACCCATCCCCCCACCACCTCCCCTCTAGAACCCTCAGTTTGTTTTTCAGAGTCCATAGTCTCTCATGGTTCGTCTACCCCTCCGATTTCTCCCCCTTCATTCTTCCCCTCCTGCTATCAAACTCAACACCCAAAGAACAAATAATCCAATCAAGAAATGGGCAGAAGACATGAACAGACATTTTTCCAAAGAAGACATCCAAATGGCCAACAGACACATGAAAAAGTGCTCAACATCGCTCAGCATCAGGGAAATCCAAATCAAAACCTCAATGAGATACCATCTCACACCAGTCAGAATGGCTAAAATTAACAAGTCAGGAAACGACAGATGTTGGCAGGGATGCAGAGAAAGGGGAACCCTCCTACACTGCTGGTGGGAATGTAAGTTGGTGCAGCCACTCTGGAAAACAGTATGGAGGTTCCTCAAAAAGTTGAAAATAGAGCTACCATACGATCCAGCAATTGCACTACCGAGTATTTACCCCAAAGATACAAAAGTAGGGATCTGAAAGGGTATGTGCACCCCGATGTTTATAGCAGCAATGTCCACAATAGCCAAACTGTGGAAAGAGCCAAGATGTCCATCGACAGATGAATGGATAAAGAAGATGTGGTATATATATACAATGGAATATTATGCAGCCATCTGAAGGAATAAGATCTTGCCATTTGCAACGACGTGGATGGAACTGGAGGGTATTATGTTGAGCGAAATAAGTCAAAAAGAGAAAGACATGTATCATATGACCTCACTGATATGAGGAATTCTTAATCGCAGGAAACAAACTGAGGGTTGCTGGAGTGGGGGGTGGGGTGGAAGGGATGGGGTGACTGGGTGATAGACACTGGGGAGGGTATGTGCTCTGGTAAGCGCTGTGAATTGTGCAAGACTGTTGAATCTCAGATCTGTACCTATGAAACAAATAATGCAATATATGTTAACATTTCATTTTTTTAAAAAGGTTTATTTATTTGGGAGAGAGAGCAAGTGTGGGAGGGAGGAGCAGAGGGAGGGGGAGAGAGAATCCCAAGTGGACTCCACGCTGAGTGGAGAACCTGATGTAGGGCTTGATCTCAGGACCCGGAGATCACGACCTGAGCCGAAACCAAGAGTCAGATGCTTAACTGACTATGCCACCCAGGTGCCCCTAACATTTCAATTTTTTTAAATAAGAAATAATTTCAACCTAGAGAAAACTTGTAAGAATAAGATAAAGAACTTTTTTTTTTTGTGACACATTTAAGAGTAAGTGATGCCCTATCACTTACAATTATTTCAGTGTGTAATTCTTGCAAACAAAGAAATTCTACTCCATAACCACAAGCAACCATCAAAATCAGGAAATTAACATAGATACATAACTACCATCCAATCAGACTCCATTCCAGTTTTTCCAGTTATCTCAGTAATGCCCTTTGTAGCAAAGAGTGGAGCATGGAATCATGCACTGCATATGGTTTTCAGATCTCTTTTTCTTGAGTCTGGAACAGTTCCTCAGTCTTCCTTGACTTTCATGTTGAAACTTTTGAAGATTATAGCCCAGTTATTTTGTGTAATGTCCTTCAGTTTTTATCATGGCTAGACTCACATTATATATTTTGATAGGGATATCACAGAAGTCATACCATATTCTTCTCATTGCATTCTATCAGGTGGCACATGCTTTTGATTTGTCCCATTATTGATGATCATGATCATGATTAAGGTAATATCTATCAGGATTTTCCACTGTAAAGGTACCCTTTATCTCTTTGTAATTAATAAGGATTTTGTGGAGAAATACTTTGAAGCTATATAAATATACCATTGTTCATTAAACTTTTACCAAGTAGCTTTATCCATTGATGTTTCTTGGCTGAATTATTTTATTTTATTTTAAAGATTTATTTATTTATTTATTTGACAGAGAGATAGAGAGCACAAGTAGGCAGAGCGGCAGGCAGAGGGAGAGGGAGAAGCAGGCCCCCTGCTGAGCAGAGAGCCCAATGCAGGACTCAATCCCAGGACCCTGGGATCATGACCTGAGCCAAAGGCAGACGCTTAACCGACTGAGCCACACAGGCGCCCTCTTAGCTGAATTAATTATTACTCTGATGGTTGTGAAACTATGATTTGCTGATTTATTTTATCTCCATTTATTAACTGGAAGTCTGTAGGGAACAGTTTTCTTTTTTTTCACATTTAGATATTCTCTTATTTATATCAGTATGGACTCATGAATTCTTTTATGCAATGGATTATAATCCCCTGCAATAATTACTTATTTTGATGCTCAAATTGTCCAAAATTTGGCTAGGAGTTTCTTTACACTGGTGTTTGTATCTTTGATATTTCTCCATGATTCTTTGAGCATTTTCTTAATTTCTGTCCTAGAGATGTTCTAGGCTCACCTTATACTTTCTTTGCCCCACTCTGGAAGCAGCCATTTTTCTAAGGAACCCTGTTTCCTTTCAGTGGAGAATGGTTATGTAGAAACTAAGATCTGAGCGTTAAGTGTAATCATTGCCATTATTCCCAAGTTCTCTCACATTCTCTCGCCCTCTGTCCCTCTCTCTATCTCCATATACATAAATATAAATACATACTTCTATATTTACTTCCCAAACTGTCTATATTGACATTATGAGTTTCACTGGTACCTTCATTTCCAATACATTTTATTTTTTTCTCATTGCAGCTGTACACCCCACTCAGTGACCTTACACAGACACCTATCTTACTCAGCAGCACTTAATGACTTTTGAACTGAAACATTAAAGTTTTTTTTAAAAATTACATTGATAACATATTTTTATTCCTAGAATCTTTTTTAAGTCTCTTAAAAAATTGTGTGTGTGTGCGCGCACGTATACCCATGTGCATGTGTGTGCAGATAGTTTATTTTGAAGAAGTGATTCTTAGGAAAGAGTGTGGGGGCACTGGGAGACCAATAGGCAAGGCAGGCAGGCCAATCAGAATGCACGATCTTCTGTTCTTGACAGAGTTTCTATTGTTTTCTCTGTTTCTTTGATCATTTGAAACTTACTTTCGTATTTATTTGTAAGTTTCTTTTGGACTGCTCTATTATCTTCCATGCTTAGAGTTCAAATGATCCCATTAGTTGCATCTACCCACTCTGCTTCAGTGTAGCTCATTTCTGTGTAGGGCTTATAATTTTTACTGTCCGCAGATCTTCAGTAGGGGTTGTTTACACAGAAGTCCCAGTGTCCTGGGTTGTGGAATTGTGCCTGTGGGGTCAGTCCTCTGGAATGATTTTCTATTTGTCTCTTCTAAGAATTTATGAGTTTTACAGGTTTGGACAAACTAGTCTAATTATTTCTCATGTTGAGATTTCCATACCCAGAGACTATGACCCTCATCCCCTTGAGTGGCACATCTTTGGTGTTCTGCTTTCCTGAACGTGACTCTTTTTCAACTTTAATCTACATGCACGGCCAGCTTCCTTGTAGCTTTCTGAGGCTGGCAAACAGAACTTATAGTATAGAAAGTACAGCCTTTTAGGGCTCCTGGTTTTATGCACAGTTTAATTCTGACTCTTGTGGGTATGACTTCTCTTTTCCTATCTCCTGACATGTTAAAATTCCAGCCTCTAGCCCCTGTGGCCTGTGTCTGATTCTCATACCCCGGTGAGTGGTTTTGTCCTCTTTGTCCTTATGGCTTTTAGTTTTCTCTTTGATTCTGGCACCTAGCAATTTCCCTATCTTATACACTTGGTTATATATTAAAACAGTTTTTTGTTTTGATTTTTTTGTTACATATTAGTGTACATTTTAATATTTTGCCCAGGGAAGTCTATATTGTTTCTAGTAATGAAAAATTATAAATGGCTAAAGTGTTTAACAGTAGTGGAATGCTGAAATAAATTATAATATAAGATGGAATAAGATGTAACTATTACAAATAATGTAGTTGAAATATAATTAAGAAGATAGGAAATGCTTATAATATTAGGTTAGGAAACATGATATGAAATTATAGGATGCTAATTATGTAAAACAATAAAAATGACATGTAAGAAAAATATAAGAACATACTAGAATGTTAAGAGTAAACCTCTGGTTTGTAGGATTATTATTGAATTAACTTTATTTTCTGTAGAGGTAACAGAAAAGTAACTGACAAATATTCCTAAAAATTCCATAAAATTCCTCAAATATTAATAATAACAATACCAGTGGTACTTTATAACTCCAGTATTAGCTAATTATCTGGTTATTGGTTGAAATAAAATACTTTGATGTTGAGGACTAGGGAAAACTAAGCAATTAAAATTGTGATTTGAGAACTAACTGATCTTATTCTTTCAGTTTTGATATTACTTTAAAAATAAATAATGAAAGAAATGCAAAGAGTATTCAAGGGCTATGAAGACTTTATGTCTTGACTCACTATACCTTAAAAATAAAAATAGTTTTTAGGAGGTTTAATTGTATGGTTTTCCCTACATCTGGGATTGAATAAAGAGTTTTGAAAATGAGGAAAGTACTTTGGTTTCAAACCATTGTAAACATTCTCAAAGGTATTTTACCAGAAGAAATAACCTTCATATGATTAACTAAATTAAGTTTAAAAAAAATTCTGTAACTTAGCCAATCTTTTGTTTTCCTTAGTGCCCCAAGGACTAAAATTTGAATTTTATACTTACTAAAATAAGAAATGCTACTACTTATCAGTTCATGGAATAATATATATATTTATTTGTATTCAAATAGATTTTTATAGTTACTAATAAAAATAATGCATTTTAAAATCTGGCTGTACCCATAATTAAAGGTTGAGTAACTGTGTCCAGTTGGTGATTTCATCTTAGAGTACACTGAAGTAAATGCAGTTTTGAGTTGTACAGCTTTAAGAAAAATAGCCAAACTGAACCAAACCAAAATATGCTTCTGCATGTATCCCAGATACAGACTTTATAATAAAATCATTGTTTCAGACTTTACCATTATTAGAGTGTTTAATGTATTTATTTGCTTGTTAAACTTTTTACCCTATTATTTTGCCTAGAAATGCTCACAACTGTAAGTCATATTTCTAATTGTTGTGTTCTTTTGAATTGACTACATCTCCATAATCATTTGAAACTGGTTTTCCAATGATTTTTTTTTCTTCTGTTTCAAATAATTCTTCTCAACGACATTTCTTCCATCTTCACTGTTGTTGTTTCATAGTCTCTTTTGGTACTTTCCCATCCTTTTTCATACGTGGAAAATGATAGTATTTTTCCACAGTGGGGTAAATGAGCAAGGCCGTTTGATCCAGTAGCCTTGAGGCTGAGGGGCCACTATCTCAGATCACCTGCCCCCCGCTGGCACACCTGTACCCTTGGAAGTGGCATGCCAGTTGGGAAGCCTTGCATGATTCCATCTTGTGTCTATTTCACTAGGATTTCACCTATGGGGTCTGAAACTCTCATATGCTTCAGCCATTTTTGCACTTATTAAAACTTTAAAACTTTTGAGTGAGTGAACCAACACTTAAAATGTATAAAGTTATTTGAATAAGTACTGAAATCCTCAAATGCATATAGCTCTTAAGAATGGTCACCACCTATATGTCACTAGTCCTCATCAACATTTATCGGTGAATGGGTGTGGCTTTCTTAGAGTCACTGGATGCTTGTGGGTGAGTTATCTCAAGTGTTTCGGGGAAAAAGTATTGTCAACTGCATCTTGAGATCTTGAAGAAATTTACTTACAATTTTATAAACATGCACACATATTAGATGCTAGTTTTATATGATTACATCCTATCTTCCTCTCTTTTCCTCTCCTCCCTTTCCTCCTCTTCCCTTCCTTTCCTCGTTGTCTTCTTAAATCTAGTCTTTTGAGCAGTTTAAGGCTATGAAGAATTTATCTCTCATATTTTGAATTTTATCTTACAGTATAAGGAGTTAATTTATTTATTTTAAGGAAAGAACTGTGTCCAGGAACAATTCCCTGGAGAAAATAGTCTCAAAACCATATTATTTGAGAAAGGGATGCTACTTTCTAATCTCCAATTTGTGTGAAATAAAGAAAAAAGGCTCTTTTAAGGGGGAGGCAGGAAGAAGTAAACATTTACTGAGCAACCCACTTTATGCTAGGCACTACCTTAGCCTTTCTTACATATATAAGCTGTTCACATTATTACATAATATAAATTGTTATATGCAAATAACACTTTCTGTTTTTGTCTTTGCTGCCAGAATGGAACTGATATCCAAGTACAATTATGATCTTTCTTTAGTTTCCTGATGGAATGATCTCTTCCCTTCCTCTATATGATTCTTATTTATCTTTTATCTTTAAATGCTCTAGTTCACTTATCTTTTTTATATGTTCCATCAGGTCTTTTTTTCTGAATAAACAAGCATGGACAAATAAAATGAGTATTGGAATAGATGATTGTGAAGGTATCTTTGGACCAGGAATATTACATTTTAGTGAGAGTGTAAAAAATTACCAGATACTCAAAATTTTCTCTTTCATCTTTCAAATTGAGGGTGATTTCTCCAGTTCCTTAAATCTTAATCACAGTAACTACCGAATTTCCACTCCTGTGAGGTGATTTTACTTCACTTAGAGAGCATCTAATTTAAGGTTTTGACACTTCATGAGCATTTCACAAATTCCGAGATCTGTGGGGACATTTTCCTCTGAGGGAAAAATATGGTAATTTATAAGAAATAATACTAGATACAATTTGATGAAGAAAAAAAAATCTTAGAGAAGATCTTTGTTCCTTGGAATATTTCATCTTAAAAACACCTGGGCAAACTCTGTGAAATAAGATCTTGGGGAACAAAGTCTTTCTTTTTGGGTAAAAGCAATAAATTATAGATAGTGGAGAGAACAGTAGACTGAGTGAGGCTCAAGGGAATAATCTGAGATCTTTGGAAAGGGCATGGATTTGGAGATAAAAAGAGATGGGTTCAAATCACAAATTCCCAGTTTACTGGCTACCTGGATTCATGTAATTTCCATAACTATTGACTCCATTTTTCTTCTCTATGAAAAGAAGAAAATAATACTAACTAGATTGGGTCATTCTGAGACATCAAGCACCTAGTTCCATGCCTGGCATCTGGTAGGCTCCCCATAAATAGTAGTTGTTATTATTAATATCAACAAAGTCCTGGTTTAAATTCTGGTCTTGGTACTTGGTACTATACTTGGTACTTGGGCAAATCATTTTGTTTATCTAATGAAGTTCATAATTCTTGGCCATATCTCCCTGGAGAACATATAAATGTTGAGAATCATGGTTCTATCTGGTACATCCATCTTGAGTACTGGTTAAGAACACCTCCGTTGGGGGCACCTGGGTGGTTCAGTCAGTTAAACATCTGCCTTTGTCTCAGATCATGATCCCAGGGTCCTGGGATAGAGCCCTGCATCAGGCTCCCCACTCAGCGGGGAGTCTGCTTCTCCCTCTCCCTCTGCCTCTCCCTTGGCTTGTGCGTGCTCTCTCTCTCAAGTAAATAAATAAAATCTTAAAAAAAAAAAAAAAAGGAACACCTTGGATGAACCTTGGGTGTCTGGATTTGAATCTGAGCCTCAATGCTCACCAGTCATTTGACCTTGGGCATATTGCTGGTTTACTTCTTGGGTCTCAGTTTTCACATTTGTATTATGAGGATAACAATAACTTCATCTATCCCATAAGATTGTTGTAGGAATTATATAAGTTAATGTATGAAAGTAGTTGGCACATAATACTTAGTAAATATTAGGTATCAGTGATACTTGGGTCACTTTCAGAAGAATATTAATGCTGGTATTGAAATGCATCACAAAACAGTGTGGTATAGAGTAGAGGGCATGAGCTTTGGCATGAGACTGAGTAAAGGTCAAGTTTTTACTGTTTCCTAGCCTTTCAGAGTTTCAGTCTTTTAAATGGAAATACTGTTATTCACCTCTTATGTCAGTTGTGGGGGTTAAGTAACCTCTTGATTTCTTATCACAGTGGTGAGAGACTTAGTAGGGGGTAATTCCATTTTCCTGGCACTGGAAAAGTGCAACAGGGATAGTAAATCAAATAGGAACTCATAGTGACAGAGGCTGTTTGTAACCCAGGATTCATCTTTAAGTTCCTTAAGACCACCCAGGGGTGGACATTTTATTCTTCCATTTTCTCAAGTTGAGGAAACAGGAAGATGCTCTCTTTCATATCTCCACTCTGGCATTCTTGCTTGAAACAGACAGCTGTCATTGATATTACTAACATTTACTGAGGGCTTGATACCTACCAAGTTCTTTACCACACATTAATTTGCTCTACCTTTCCAATAACTCTGAGGTTGAGCCAGTATTTCTATTTGACAGATGATTAAATTGAAGCTCAGAGATGAAGTGACTTGCTTTAAGAGTACATGACTCATGCGCGATTGAACAAAGACTTAAATAGCCCATTCCACTGCACTCAGAGTCCTCCCGGTGAACCAAACATGATCCTCCCACTGTACCTGCAGGAAGACTATGTCCATCAGTTGAGTCTGCCAGCATAGAAGAATGGAACTCTTGCAATCTACTCTAGCTTGAAGTAGACAAATATGCCCTTTAAGCTTGGAATCAAGACAGCAGCTTCGCAGAGGCAGACCCTTGATCTGATAACATTTTTTACCTTGACCTACTGAAATTTGTTCCCATATGGTTCTGGAATAGACAGAGCCAATGGTAAAATTGATCTCCATGGGGGCTAAATGCCTCCATGGTAACCAATGGTTGATGAGATAGTGGAAGTAGAGGTTATAATTTCCTGGTTTATATGGTCAGATGCCTAGGGTTTCCCTCCAGGACAATTCTGTTAAGTTCGACCACAGTATATTTTTGATACTGTTTTCACAAGCAAAACTTGCATTTTGTGCATGCGTATTGGGTAATTTGGTGTTCAGCTGCTCAATTTGCATACTGACATTTTTATGTGTAATAGACATGACTGTCATACTCAAGAAGACTGGTGCAATTTTAGAATATGGATTTATGATAATAACACAAATGGTAGACCCTTTGGCTGTGTGCAGGGTTTTGCAAATAGTGGCAAAGGAAAAAGTGTGACTTTCAATGGCTTGTTATTGGTTGAGACATCTTCCACAGAAATATTAGAATAGAATAATTGGAGGTTTATCTTATGTTTTATGATCTGTAGGTTCTTGAATGCAGATTTGTGATATTATTTCTTAAAAAGACTATAAGGTACAGTCACATGTACTAAGACAGGCTTAATGAAGAACACATTTATGATACGGTTAACCTGTGTCCCATTACTGGATTCACTGAAGTATACTCTAAATACGTGTGTTCATAGTTTATGTCATTATTTTGTGAGAAATGCAATTACTGCATTTCCTTGTTTTTATAAAGATTCATTTACAAAATATAAAGCTTTAAAATATACCACAACACCAAAACTTCTGTTTTGGCATTTTTTTATTTCTTAATGTATTGGAGCTTCAAAAATAGAAGTGTTCTGGAGCCCTCTTGGCCTTTATAGACTTTGGCTTTCCATTGTTTTGCGCTGCTTATATATACCATCTCCCCCAAAATAAGGTATATGTTCCTAGAAAACTGGAGCTATATTTTTACTTATTTCTGCTCTTTACCACTTCCTGCCTTATATTTCCTTTGGGTTTATTTACTCTTCTTTTTCTACATTTTTGAAGTGGGAGCTTAGATTATTGATTTGATAGTTTTCCTTTTTACTAATATATGCATTTAGTACTATAAATTTACCTCTTGACACTGCCTGTATCTTGCAGATGTTGATATATTTGCACGATTAGTTCAGTGAAATTTTTGCCTTCCTTTGAGACTTCCTCTTTGACCCATGGTTTATTTAGAAGTATCTTGTTTATTTTTCAAGTTTTTGGAGATTTATTTGCTTGTTATCTTTCTGTTACTGATTTCTAGTATGATTCCACGGCGGTCAGAGAACACACCATATTAGTTTGCTGACAGTGCCATAACAAAATACCACAGGCTGGGTGGCTTAAACAACAGAAATATATTCTGAAGGCTGCAGGTGCAACATCAAGGTATTGGTAGGTTTAGAGGCATCTGTCCTTGGCTTGCAGATGGTCACCTTCTCACTGTGTCCTCACATGGCCTTTCTTCTGTGTACCACATCCCTGGCATCTCTTCTTCTTCTTATAAGGGCACCAGTCATATTGGATTAGAGTCCCACTCTTATAACCTCATTTAACTTTAATTACCTCTTTATTGTTTTTTAAAGATTTTTATTTATTTATTTGAGAGTGAGTGAGCAAGAGAGCACAAGCAGGGGGAGAGGCAGAGGGAGAAGCAGGCTCCCTGCTCAGCAGGGAGCCTAATGAGGGTCTCAGTCCCCGGACTCTGGGATCATGACCCCAGCCAAAGGCAGATGCTTAATGGACTGAGCCACCCAGGTGCCCCTAATTACATCTTTAAAGGCCCTGTCTCCAGATAACATCACATTGGGGGTTAGAGAGACATAATTCAGTTCATAACACATACTATGTATGATTTCAATTCTTTTAAATTTGTTGAGGTTTATTTTCTGGCCTAGGATATGGTCTATTTTGATATATGTTCCATGGGTACTTGAAAATAATGTGTGCTTTCTGCTCTCATTGGATGGGGTATTCTGTAAATATCAGATTCTTTCCTTACTGGTGTTGTTGAGTTCTATATCCTTACTGATTTTCTGCCTATTTTTCTCTGTCAGTGGTTGAGAAAGAGGTGATGGAGTCTCCAATTATAATTATGAACTTGTCTATTCCTCTTTTCAGCTCTGTCAATTTTTGCTTCGCATATTTTGCAGCTTTGTTGTTTGGTGTATACACATTTAGGATTGTTATGTCTCCTAGGTAGATTGATCCTTTTCTTAGTATATAATGTCCTTCTCTGTCTCTGGTAATTTTCTTTTTCTTTCTTCCTTTCTTCCTTCCTTCCTTCCTTCCTTCCTTCCTTCCTTCCTTCCTTCCTTCCTTCCTTCCTTCCTTCCTTCCTTCCTTCTTTTCTTTTTTGAGGGAGAAGAGGGGCAGAGGAGAGGGAGAGAGAGATCTTAAGTAGGCTCCATGCTCAATGCATGGAGCCCAATGAGGGGCTGGATCTCACAGCCCTGAGATCATGACCTGAGCTGAAATCAAGAGTTGGTCGCTTAACTGACTGAGCCACCCAGGTGCCCCTGTCTCTGGTAATTTTCTATGCTCTGAAGTCTACTTTATTTGATATTAACATAGCCACCCTTGCTTTCTTTTGATTTAATGTTCGGATGATATATCTTTTCTATCCTTTTATTTTCAACTTGCCTATATCTTTATATTTGAAGTAAGTTTCTTGTAGACAGCATATAATTAGGTCATATTTTGAAAAACCACTTGGCTACTGTCTTTTAATTGATATATTTAGATCATTTACATTTGTATTAGGCAGAAAATGTTTCCGGAACCTATCACCTTACATGACAAATATATTACCTTACATAGCGAAGGGGAATTAAGGTATCAAATAGAATTAAGGTTGTTAATAAGCTGCCATTGACATGGAGGTACCTGGATTATCAGGGTAGGCACAATGTAAACATAGAGGTTCTTACGAGTGGGAGAGGAAGGCAGAAGAGGAGGGCAGAGTGATGCAGTGTGAGAAAGACACCTGTCTTTGCTGGCCTTGAAGATGGAGGAGGGAGCTACAAGCCAGGGAATGCAGACACCCTCTAGAAGCTGGAAAAGGCAAGGAAACAGATCCTATACAGCTTTTATAGAAGAAGGCAGACTTGCTGACTCCTAGCTTTTAATTTTAGCCAGGGGAGGCCTGTGTCAGACTTCTGACCTACAGAGCCGTAGCATAATAAACTTTTGTTGTTAGAGCCACCAAGTTTGTGGTAATTTGTTATAGCAGCAGCAGAAAACCAATATAGCTTTTAAGGTCATTATTATTAGGTTAGGGCTTGTTTTATTTATTTTTTTGTCTTCTGTTTGTTCTCTCTGTTTTTCATTTTTTCTGTTTTCCCTGACTTCTGTGGGTCATTTGAACAGTTTTTAAGAGTTGTATTTTATTTATGTATAGTGTTTTTGAGTGTATCATATTGTTTAGCTTTTTTTTTAGTATTTGCTCTAGGTATTATGTGTACCTAACTGCTCACAGTCTACTGCTATTGTCATTTTACCCTCCTCCATTTATAGTTGTCTTAATATTTTCTCTACATACATTTAGGGCCACATCAGATACTGTTATACTTTTTCCTTAACAGTCAAACATAATTTAGAAAACTGAAGGGAAAGAGAAATTATTGTATTTACCATATTTTTTCTTACTGTGTTTTTTCTTCTTTCATGAGGTTCCAGGTTTGTTCCTTTCATCATTTGTTTTCTATTTAGAGAATCTCCTGTAGCCATTCTTTTAGGATAGTTTTGCTGGTGTCTGTAAGTTTATCACTCTTGCCAAAATACAGAAAGTGTTAAGCCATCTTTTCTTTGACTACTTTTTTTCCAGCCCTGACCACTTTCTCTTCTCTTTGTGGGGCTCTCATGACACGAATGTGAAATTTTTGTAATAGTCTTCCAGGCCCCTGAGGCTCTGTTTATTTATTTATTTTTTACCATCTGTTTTCTCACTTTTTCATCTTGGGCAAGTTCCATTGTTCTTTCATTTCTATGATTCTTTTCTATGTCCCCTTCATTTTACTGTTGAGATTATCCACTGAGATTTTTATTTTGGTTATTTCCCACTTCTAAAATTTCCATTTGGTTCTTCTTTATATCTTCTGTTCATTTGCTGAGTCTTTCTTCCTTTGTTGAGGCTTTTAATTTTTTAAAAATTTGTTTTGAGGGTGTTCATAATTGCTCATTGAAACATTTCTACGCAGGCTGCTTTAAAATCATTGTCAGATAATTCTAACATCTTTGTCATCTCAGTATTGGCAACTACTGATTTTCCTTTTCATTCAGTTTCAAATTTTCTGGTTCTTGGTGTGATGAGTGATTTTTTTTGTTGGAGCCTGGACATGATATTGTGAGACTGCAGATCTTATTTAAGCCTTCTGATTCATCTGGCTCTCTCTGATGCTACTATGTCAGGGGAAGGCACAGTGCTACCTCATTGCTGCCAGAGGGAGTTACAAGTTCAGGTTTCCCACTTAGCCTCTTCTGACACCTGAGGTGGGGGCTCTATCCTTACTGCAGCAAGGGGCGGGAGTTCTGGCTTACCGTGTGGTGTCTACTGAGCGGAGAGGGTAGAATTCCAAGCTTCCCAGTGTTCTTTACTGACATTATGGGAGGACCTTCTTTCTGGCCAGAGGAGATGAAAGTCCCAGCTCATTTCTGGACTGAGTGCACCCTGGCAGCGCTGTTGAGGCACCTCATTACAGCCTCATGCAGGTTGAAGTCTAGGCTCTGTATTTGGCCTTTGCCTGGTGTGGGTGGGAGTGAGGCCACAGTTTTTTCTGTGGGATTTATCTGGAGTAGAGCATTTATTATCTAAAAGTGTCCTGTTTTTCTAGGCTGCCCTTTTCCTAGTCCTCTGGTTAGAGAGAGCAAGTTTTTGTTGAGGCTAATTTTTGTTTGTGCCCATTGATGTTTCTGCGTTGTCATATTATTCAACTTCAGAAAGAAAACCCAGGAACTCAGTATCATGTTTTCCCTAGGGTCCTGAAGTCCCTATCCAGTCTGCTGGCTTCTCTCCATCTTTCAGAGTCTTCTTGGTTTTATCTTATATATAATGTCCACGGTTTTGGTTGTACTTAGTGGGAGGAATAAGGAAAAGCACCTCTACTCCATCTTCCCAGAAGTACAGATCCCCAGGGGCTATATTTTTATTATTCCTTTGGTACTTCCAAGTCTTCCAAATGCATATGCAAAGTGTTTCTTAAAAACAATTTTTAAGAAATAATATTTGATCTCTTGTGAAGCACTTATCTATGTTCATTTATTGATTTGACAAATATTTTTCTAGGTGTAGAGGACACCACAGCAGCTTCCTAACTGGCCTCTCTGTGTGCACCTGTGCCCTCCCTAATGTTTATTCTCCACAGAGTTGCCAGAGTGAGCCTTTACAAAAGTGAAGCTGATCATGAACTCTTCTCCCTAAAATGCTCCAGTGATTTCCCACCATAATCCTGAATGAATCCAGAGCTTTACTATGATTAATTCAAGTAAGAAAAAATTCCAGGGTGAGGAGCACTGGAGTTCTGACCTTGGCTCTGCCACCCAGATAAGGTGTGACCTTGAGAAACCATTTGATCCCTCTGGGCCTCTCTTTCTCTGACTTACAAACCAGGGAGTTTGGTGACCCATCCCAAACTTGCCACTATTCTTTAATATTCTATGAGGATAACAGACAAGTATACTTATGTACTTATGTATATAGGGCTTTTCATATTTGTGTAGAAGTATATCTCCTTGTTCAGAAGGAATCTGGAAAAATTCTATTGTAATGTTACTTAGAATAAAAACCTTGTAATAACCCACATAATCACTGCAAAATTTGCACATGCTCCCCACTTTTTGCATTTGCCATTCTTTCTGCCTGGAATGCCCTTCTCCTGGATATTACCCTGGTTGACTTCTCATTACCTTTGTTCAAGGTGACACAATGAGGTCTTCCCTGATACTACCCTATTTGCAACAGAATCCCTGCCCCACCCCTAACCCTGGCAATCACTATCTTTTTGCCCACTTTATTTTTTTCCATAGTACTTACCACTCATCTGTTCTATATATTTTATTTACTTATATTCTACTTATTTTACTTGTTGATCCCGTTCATTATCTTCTTACTTCTTCTAGAATGCAATTTCTGTGATAGCAGAGGTTGTTTCTTGTTTTTTTTTTTTTTAATGTTTAAGTGCTTTATATCCAACAATTTAGGAATGCTAAGTACTCAAAAATACTTGTTGAATGAATGTTAAATTCATACTTGGTTGTGTAGTTTAACTTTATCATTAAGAATGACAAAGAGAGAGAAAGAGTTGACACTCTCAGATCCTTCTTTACATCAGCCTTCAGCTTTGCTTGCATTTATCAGTTGTCCAGCACATTGAATCAGGCTCCTGAAGGTACATTATCAAATTATCACAAGGAATCATATTCCAGCAGCATTTGGAACATGTGAGAACAATATTTAGGCCAACAATATTTAGGCCAACAAAATGCACAACATACTAGTATTGTCTACTGAACCTACCAAGATTTTGTATGTTGGAGTATGATCTCACACAAATAAAAGCACTGATTGATACGGTGCATAGTATTGTTACCAAGACTGACTTGTCTATGTGACTATTTCAGCTCTTGATTACTTTGCTAAATGCAGATGCTGAGCCATGGCTCAGGTTGTAGGGTGAGCTTGTAGACTCTTTCTCTGCATGGGCACACCTGCATTTTTGTGGACCTGGACACCTTAGGTGGTGTCCTATCTGCCCCTTTGCATCTCCCCTTAGAAATGGATTTCTGAACTGTGAACCAAGAATGGCTCAAAGGAAAAGCTGGGACTATTATCTTCTTAATTTGCTTGGAGGTGAGATTAACCTTACTGTTACTAATTCTAAAATGCCAAATAGAAATTTTATTTAAAAAAAACTGAAGACTGAAGACATAAATGTTCGAGTTTTCAGTCTGGCCACCAACTTTGAGTCTGGTGAACATCTAGCTTAAGACTGTAAGGAAAAACTGCTTTAGAAATAAGAAGTCTTGATGTTTTTATGCCAATATTTTTTTTTTTTTATGGGATCAACATTCTTACTTAGCAGTGACTAGCCAAATCCTGGGTCTTACTATGGAGATTTGTAGAAATGTGTAGAAAAAATAAACTGAAGCCTGAAGGAGAATTTTCAGTTTGTTTGGCGCCTGCACCTTTGGCCTTCTTCCAATTATTCTGGGTCTGTGTAGGTTGTTGCTGAGTTTTCAGTAACAAATGGGGCCTGGCATTTCCTTAGCTTATCCATGAGGTCAGTTTTATTTCTTAGGCAGACTATTTATCTTGTTCATTACATTAACCACTGGGGTGAGAAACAAACTGGCCAAGGCAGAAGCAACTTTCTTAATTTATGTTTGTATATGAGACAAGGTTGCAACATCACCACTCTGTATGAAAAAAACCAAACACCAAAACAAAAAAGCCCCAACCAACCAACCAAACAACCAAGAAAACAAAAAGTCCTCTCCTATGGATTTTGCAGAATCTCGGAGTTGTTTTATGCTCTTCCTCAGTCAGAATAATGTTGCTTGTTATGCAGTGTAAGTGGTGAAGCTGTTGGTAGGATTTACCTTCTTGTTCTTTTATTGAGAACCAGGGCCTGCACAAAATGCCATACATCATTTGAAAGAAGATAGATTGGAAATGGAAGCCATCACTAAGTCCTGCAACATGAAATCCTGAGCCTGAATGGTGGCTTAAAAATTCATCCCCTCCTAGATAACCTGACATGATAGAGCTAGATTGGTGAGTTTGGTGTGTACGATATGTACGATATGGTGTGTTTATAAAGTTACAGGTCATTTCCTTTACTTTCCTAAACATGTTTTTCAAATTGGTTTCACGTTGATCCAGCTGCCTCTAGCAGAGTATCTCAAAAGCAGAACTGCCCTAAATATGACTGATAGCTAGCAGCTGTTGTTGCAAAACTGAGGCGGCATTGGAACTGCCTCAACAGTGAAGCTGTGCTTTGCAGCAACCACACGCTCTGAAATATTTGTCTTTGTGATAAGCTTTTGCATGGAGTCTGTCCTGATGGTGACACTGAGTAGGTGCATCCTGCTATCTTCGGATTTTGTTATAAATCATTCCTAGAGACCAAACTAAACCGAGAGATGTTATGTACATTTATCAATTCAGATTCAACATTTTCTACACGGATTTCACAGGTATTTTGGTTTCCTGTACCATGTATCACAACTTGGACTCTCTATCCATTAGCCATTCACTATGTACATTTGGATTTACTTTATGATTTGGGCCGTGATGAATGCATTATTTCCGTGTAGGTAGAGAATATGGCAATATACAATGTTAAGTGGGTCTTTGGGAAGAAGATGGAATTTATAAAAATCATCTAATCCATGTGGATATTTTCCAGCTCATCTTGGTGCTCTTTTAATTCAGGCTTTTTCTTAAATACTGTATTTGCAATTTAAGCACTGCTGCATGCTGCCACCGCCATTACAAAGATACATTAGATTGATAGAATGATGCTGCATTCTTTATGACTGGAGAAAATAACGACTTCCTCTGTTCTCTCCAATCATGTTTTTATGGTTTGTTTTCCAAAATACTGCATACTTGACCTTAAAAGGGGAAAAAGACTGCACATTTCATTTAACGAGTAATAAAAAGTTGGGTTCTCATTTTGCATTTAAACCTATGGGGAATACATTTTACTATAAGATATTTTCATCATGATCCCTAGGTCTCAGACAATTCTGGCTGACTCTAGCTGCTTGAGGACTGTATGTCTCAATAATTGAAAATAGATGCAGTGGACTTTGACCTATTTTACTTTCTGTGTCTCGAGTTGAAAACTACTTTTCAGTCTTCCATGAGATTTTAGGAAGCCACTATTTTAAGTAAAAGGAAAGAGCAAAACAAAACAAAACTCATACTTTATCCTCTCCCCTTCATTATGTTACCTTTTAATGGTACTCCCATTACAAATTCTAAAATAAAGGGTGATAATGATACTCTCTGTTGCACCTTATTTAAAAGGTAGAGCACTTTTAATGTGCTCCTCGGAGAGAAGTACATTATTTGAATGCTTTTCTGATTAAAGTATACATTTAAGAAACCTGGCCTTCTTCAAATTTTCAGATCTCTCTCTCTCTTTTTAAAAAGATTTTATTTATTTGTCAGAGAGAGAGAGAGCACAAACAGGGGGAGCGACAGAGGGAGAGGGAGAAGCAGGCTCCCTGCTGACAAGGAGCTGGATACAGGACTTGATCCCAGGACTCTGGGATCATGACCTGAGCCAAAGGCAGATGCTTAACTGACGGAGCCACCCAGGCATCCCAAAAGCTTCAGATTTCTTACATCAGGCAATTTGTGTGTCCAGCATCATTCATATAAATGGAAAGAGCCCCCAAAGAACACTAAGGATAGTTAAAACAAAACTGTTTCAAACACAATAAAAAGCATCACTACTGCATTCCTTGGGAAATGAAATAACATTGTAGATAAGACAAAAAATTAATTTGGAACTTTCCCTTTAGTTGGTTAAGAGAACCTAAACTCCCCCAATTTTGTTACATAGACTTTACTCCTCTAAGTTATGAGGTTAAGGAATAGAGTAGGTCCTTTTGGCAGATTCACAAATTTTCCACCTGTCAATTTGGGCCAGAGACTTTGAATAAAAGTACATTTCATTTGTGTAATGCAGTGTCTATGGTACTTCAGTCATGCTGGTTAATTTAGTAACTACAAAATTATGCATGGCTCTGACAACCCATGTAGATTAGGATTTTACCTTAGTTATTGAAAATTATATAATATTTATCTTTAAGCAATCTTTGGAAATTTCAAGTAATATATTTTAGAGAGTGTATTTCAGGGAATCTGTTTGCTTTATTTTATTCTGACCAGCAATAAGTGAGTAGCAATTTGATAAGTCTATTTGTTTTCTCTTGGGCTAATTGTAGAAAGATGCTCCGAGGTTCTGTTATTCTTTTTTCTTTTTTTTTTTTTTTTTAACGATTTTATTTATTTGACAGAGAGAGACAGCAAGAGAGGGAACACAAGCAGGGGGAGAGGGAGAAGCCAGGCTTCCCTCTGAGCAGGGAGCCCGATGCGGGGCTCGATCCCAGGACCCCTGGAATCATGACCTCTGCTGAAGGCAGGGGCTTAACGACTGAGCCACCCAGGCGCCCCAGGTTCTGTTATTCTAATTATGCTTCTCTTAGCTTCAGTAGTGTATTGAATCCATGTTCTATAGCCTCCTTTCAGAATGAATTACTAGTTTCAATGAAACATAACATATTCATAATCCATCTAATTGATTCACTGATAATTCAAAAATTTGGTGTTTCTTTTACTTTATAACACAGTGTAGAAAGCATGTTTCACTTATCGTTAGGATTTATTTGATGAGTGTCAACTTATTTTCAAAATAAGTGAATCGGTGTTAAAATTTAATCAGAAATTAGTGACTAAATCGTCACTCAGTCTGTACATAATCCAGACAATGTACTGCCACTTGCTAAGTAAGTTTTTCAGATTTGTTATTTTCAGTCTTTATAATTCACATGGATAATCACAGGCGCTCACTCCATAAAGGAGGGCAAACAGCAAAATTTGTTTGGAGGTTTGTGTGTATATAAGAGGGGCAATGGTGGGAGGTGATTTTTGCTAAGTGTCCACCCTGCACTGAGCACACTAGGTAATTACACAGGTCTCATTTTTGTAATGTGCAGTTGTATGTTTGGAAAGCGAATCACACCTTGACCGTTGTGGCTTATGTATAATTTTAGTTTCTCAGCTCTGCCTGCTGGTTTCTTTGTTGTTGCTTGTAGTAAAATCAGAGACTGGGAAGCCTTAGGGACTTTCTTAGATCAGTGGAAGGATTTACCTATGGGATCTTAGAGTTGTTAGAAACTTTAGAGCTCATCTAATCTGATCCCCCAATTTTATGGAGGAGGAAACTGGAATTTGGGGAGGTTAAACAACTTTCTCAAGGTCCCACAGTCACTAAATTGTGGGCTTATTGTACTTCGGGACCATTTCCATGTATTTCAAGTCTGTGGTGTGTGAATGGGCTTTCTTAGGCCTGAAATCTCTGGATTAGATGGATTCCCTTATCTGGTTTTATTTTATTGTTTATTTTATTGTATATTTATTTTATTTCATTGTCTACCTTTGCTTCCAGTGCCATCTTGTTCCATCTCTTTTGGTGGCATCTGGATCTTTGCAAGTATCTCACTGTTGCTGTGTTGGGCTTGGGGACTCTGAGAAATCAAACCAGAAGTTTGACATTATGAGGCTTGAGTCAAAGTGAAGCTCAGTCACAAAGTTGATGAAAAGACTAAGTCTGAACATACAACTCTTCCCATGTGTTACATGATGCATTCTTTGGTGACTGCATTACCTGTTGAAGTTTTATAAGTTTTTTTTTTTTTTAAAGATTTTATTTATTTCTCAGAGAGAGAGAGAAAGAGCACAAGCAGGAGAAGTGGCAGGCAGAGGGAGAAGCAGACTCCCCACTGAGCAAGGAGCCCGAAGCAGGACTCCATCCTAGGACCCTGGGATCATGACCTGAGCCAAAGGCTGATGCTTAACCAACTGAGCCACCCAGGCATCTCTATAAATGATTTTTTTTGTTGTTGTTGTGCAAGCCAGTGTTAGAAGAATGAAAAGTTTGTGAAAGGATCAAGGCATTTATTCCTCAATTTTCTTGAGCTATAGTATGAATCCCTTGACATTGGTGAATCTATTCATAGAAACATGTGTTTGTCAGAGAAAAAGAAGTCACTCAGTATCTAGTCAGTGAAATACTCATTCATTGTGTGTGTGCCTATGTGTATGTGAGTGTGTATCAGGGTATGGTAAATTATTATTTCCAAAAAACCCATATTTTATTTGGGCTGGCGAGGGGCTCTTACTCAGCAGGCTGCCTTGTGAATTCATTGTGAAAATAATAATTTTCCCTGAACTCTCTAACAACTTTGTTTTGTCATTTTTACTTCACTAACTATATGTTGAAGATATCTTAAGATAGCCCGTGAAGATATTTGTTACGATAATTGAAAATAACCTTCCTGGCTTCCAGTTTTCATCTTCATGAAGTTCTTTTCTCAATGCTAGTCTCAGTCATGTTGGCACCATTGTGAGAAGGGCTGTCCTCTAAAGTGTGTATTGGTATATTTAGAGCTGGTTTTGGTTGACACAAATTAATTAGAATTGTAAATTATTACATAACTCTTCCATTCTTCATTGGGAGCTGTAGTTAAAATGCTGGCACTGACTAATTAACAGGCTGGATTCTGCCTTGTCAGTGAGGCTAGTCCATAAAGAATTTGATGCTTTCTTTCCTGAAACAAACAAAAACAGCTTTGGAGCTGTCAGGAAATAACAGCAGCTCTTGAAGGCTAATCATTACCAGCTTTTGTCATGTGGTTGTAATTGTTGCATGAATTCTGCTTCAATCAGGGAAAAATATGCTTAAGTGCCAGTAAAAGTTTTTATGCTGCTATGAAATTTTGCAATTTATGGCTTTGTACAGATCAGCCTGTGTTACTAAGCAACACCGTATGTGTCGTTCACTCAAATTATTCCTTAATCCCCGGCATTGCTACAAACTCCAGCTAAAAAAACAAAAACCATGATAAACTATACAATAGGGTTAAATCTGATGACAGAATTGAAATGGAAGTTATGATGCTGAAAAAGAAGCAGCATTTTTAAAAAATACACTGGAGGGAAAACAATAAGAATACTTAGAGCTTAACCGTATTCACCTCAGGAAAAAAAAAAAAGTAGTTCAAATGGATTTAATGATTATGTAGTTCTCTGATTGGTCATTAAACTGGCCAGGTTTTTGGCACTTAAGCAATCATATTTGTGATGCTGGTTTTAATTAAGAAGTACACTACAGCATTTTCAATGACCAGGGAAGTATGGTATTTCTGCTTGCTTGCTGTGCATCCATATGCATTTGAGAGAAGATAAAACCCTGAAAAAGATATAATGGCTCTTTCTCTCCATCTTTAAATAGACAGTTTGCCTGAGACATTGCTACACAGACTGAGTCTTAGAATTTACATGAAGTCTAAGCATCGTCATTGTAACAGGCAAGAAATTTCAACTTGTTCCTCAAAGCAATACCACATTACATGACAAGGACAGACTCGTAGACACTGCAGAGATGTTCAGTCACTAGGAATGAGATTAGAGAAGCCCTAGAATCAGTGTGGGAGCAGCTGTACTAACCTTGGTTTGTGGTTTGAAGTGTTTTCTGGTGTGAATGGGTTTAGTGTTTTGAGTTGCTGCTATCATAATTCTCAAGCAGCCTAAATGATACTTCATAGATAGTTACTATGTCAAAAGTAACGAAAGTCAAGTTTTGAGCAGAAGTTCCCCAAGATTCATTTTAGTACAACT
This sequence comes from Neomonachus schauinslandi, assembly GCF_002201575.2. Lineage (NCBI taxonomy): Eukaryota > Metazoa > Chordata > Mammalia > Carnivora > Phocidae > Neomonachus > Neomonachus schauinslandi. Next base: position 111,921,362 of record NC_058403.1, read on the forward strand.
CTCTCATATAGGAAATTCTTCCTAGGTGACAGCAAGTGGCTTACATACTTAGGAAATAGGAGATTTGAGCTCAAACTCTGGCTGAACTCTGACCTCCTGTAGTGACTGGATCCTCATCTTCCAGTTGGAGAAGATAACACTTATAAACCAGGGTTGGATTTCTCCCTGCCACAGGTCCTTTGCTTTGCAGGTTCACTGTCTCAGGAACTGGGAATCCTGACCCCTGGGACATGTGGAAGTTGTCACGATGAAGAAATAATGACGAGCTGCTACTAAGCTGGGTTTGGCTTATATGAGCAGCTTCTTCATGAAACTAGGCTTTTCCTTCCTAATTACCTGCAAACCTAACTTCCCTTTTTCCCCTTCCCCAGATCCCCTGGGGAGGGAGATGACTTGTCACTTCCTCTAATTGCCTTTTCCTATTATCAGGGTTGACCTATGATGTGATTTTAGGAGTCCTAGAAACATCTGCTCCAAAGTTCTCTCCCCTCTGTCTGATATTTAAGAGTTGGAATCCCATTTTCAAAAATCCCATTTTTTGTAAGGCATTGTCCTCTGTTAAAGCAGAAAGGCTCCAGGAGGGCTAGGTTTTTAGGGCTGCAGTGTCATTGCCCTTGAAATGAGGGGGTTGCAGAAGATCATATCCAACTTTAAGGGCTGCAGTGTCATTGCCCTTGAAATGAAGGGGTTGCAGAAGATCATATCCAACTTTTAGGGCTGCAGTGTCATTGCCCTTGAAATGAGGGGGTTGCAGAAGATCATATCCAACAATATGATCCTTTCCTAAAGTTGATAACATGTGAAACTTTATTAGAGCCTTTTTGATGGAACTGAACCTTCCTTGAGAAGGGACGGAGAAGAAAAATTTATAAAAGTGTAAGGTATTTGGTAAGTAAGAGATTAGCCCTGAAAGTTATGAAAAGAACATATAGGTCAAGGGAATGAAAATTAATCTTTAACTTCAATAAAATTAATCACCTGCCACTAGTATTTTTTAAAACGTGTGGTTGTCTTAACATTGATAATTTTTATGCCCACATATGGTGAATGGAGAATATGATTACTTAGAATGTGTACATTTAGGCATTAGCTACATAATGATTTATATTTTAAAATAAAGATGATGTTGCTTTAAATGTTTCACGTAACTGTGGAATATGAGAACTTCTTAGAAACTGAGCCCAGGGATATGTTAAATGGATATAAGGGGAAAAAAGTTGAGAAGCTGGTTCCATCTAAACATCCATTGGATGAACCCCATGAGTGTGCCTTCATGAGTAGATGTCCACACAGATCATGAAGGCACTTCCATACACAAAGAAGTAGATAGGCCCTGGCAAGTAGGAATAGCAGGAAGTGACATATCAGATTGGCAGAAAAATATGAAGATTGATGGAGCATGAATCCTGAATAAATAAAATTATGAGACCCCTCTGTTCCATGAGGAGTTTTTCTGCTTTCCACCATTTAGGACTAGTACTAATATTGAGCACCATTAGACTCCTCTGATGGTAGGTAGACAGGATTGAACAAATCTCTGTCTTAATTGTGTGTGCTAGAATTTCTCTAAGGAAATATTCTGACAGTCTCCTGGGGGAAGAAACTGAGTGTCTGCTTCAGGTATGGTTGATATTCAGCAGTGGAGAGCTAGTGAGATGAAATGGCTAGGTTGCTTTATGTGAGAAAATAAGAAAAACTGGGTTTGCTTTCTTAAGGGAGGTGCTAATATTAGAGGAAAGTGCAAAGAAAGAAAGGGATGATGTGTGAGATGGGGTGGAGGTGGAGATTGCATGGGGTCTAGGGAGAAATGTCCAGAAGGATGGAGGACATTTTGAATCAAAGGTATCCTTTAATGCCTGTGAATGTGTGTGTGTGTGTATGTTATTGGAGCTGTTTCACATCTGTATCACATGGAATGGGGGCATCCTGTAGCCTGTATGGAATAGTGAAATGACCTCTAAACTGAACTGGGGGAAGCAGATGGCTCAAATGAGACCATGGAAATGTAAACTTCTCAGACTTCTGTAGAAAATTTTGGAGATCTTGGGCTTTCTCAGGGAGTCTGAGTCAATCTTACCTAAGATTTCAATGGACCCAGAGGTCCCCACTGACATCACAAATCCATCACTACTCCTGTCAAGCACAACATTGGATGGCTCTCATACCACAGTACTGGGTACCCTCACATCACCACCTTCATTGGATTGGTGGTGTCATGCTCTTGGTCTTTATAGAAACATAAAAAATAACCCTATGAAAATCAGGCCTAAATGAAAAATGATCCATCATATGACTATCTCCATCCACAATCCTATATGAGAAATTCCGTTACGGAATCCAGTGTCAAGAAGACTGCTCCTTGGGAACCTGATCTGCTGTTGCTTTGATAAAAAGAGCTGAAGGTATTGTAATGTTCTTCTTTTCATCCGACCTGCAAGAAGTTCAGAACCCAGCATTTTGTTTTCAGTCACAACGACTCTGTTAGCCTGCATCATCAGTCATTTTGCCTTTTCCTTTCTGTGGTTCTTATTTCTGATTTCTATAATATTACCCTGTTTTAATGTGCTCTTTACTAGAAGCTGCTAAAATCCTCTGTGGAAATATTTAGAGTAAAAATAAGATATACCTCTGATTTTGTTCAATAAAAATTCTCATTAGAATCACATCAAATGCTAGAAATACTATAGAGTGTCCTGGTAGAGCTGCTGGCTGCACCATCATGCCCACGTAGTGTCGTCTCTGAGGATTAGCTGCTCAGTGGGGCCCACACCTTCATTTTGTCTCCACCTGGCAATGCTCGCTCCTGGCACAGAAAGAAGTGGAGGTGTAACCACTGGCTTTATGACATGTTACCAGCTGCCTTTGTTGCCAACATTCATGAGTGAATTTAAAATATAAGGTTTGCACAAGCCTAATAGATTTGCCTACTTCGCCCCAGAAATGACACTGCATTTTTAAAAAATATTTATTTATTTATTTTAGAGACAGAGAGAGTAAGGGGTGCAGAGGGAGAGAGAGAATCTCAAGCAGACTCCTCACTGAGCGGGGAGCCTGACTCGGGGCTCAATCCTATAACATTGAGATCATGACCTAAGCCGAAACCAAGAGTCAGATGCTCGATTGGCTGAGCCACCAAGGCACCCTGACACTGCACTTTTTATTAGTTTTTCCATGAAATAGGTTATTTGGATGAAGTTCACATGCAGTGCAATTTGAAAAGGTGAGTGGAAGCACATAAAAGAGAGAGGGGGAAGAGTGGGGAGGGGCATGTCATAAAAATTGGAGACCAAATACTTTGTCATTTACCACCATGCATGGCTGCTAATAAATACATGCTTCCTGAATGGTGCTCTCCCCTTCCTTCTTGATCCCAAGGGTTCTCAGCTTTGACTCTAATGACATTTTGGACTAGATAATTCTTTATTTGTGGGACTGTCCTGTGCGTTATAGGATAATTAGCAGCATCCCTGTCCTCTACCCACTGGGTGCCCACCGGTAGCACTTTCTTTACTCAAGTTGTGATAACCAAAAATGTTTCCACACATTGCCAAATATGCCCCAGAGCACAAACTCATCCCCATTTGAGAATCACTGATCTACCTCTATGCCCACTTTCCTATCATGATAGATTTCATCACTTTCTGATTTATCTTGGCTGCTGGAAATTTCATCATGTCATGGTCATTCTCTCAGCTTGTGGCTGAATTGCCTTGTTTTTTAATATTTCATATGTAACCTCTGCTTTCTATCTGTCCTGCAGCTAGAAGCAAAAGATGAGGTGGTGAGCATGCTTTCCCTGATCATTTGCAGCTCTCTTCTTATTTCTCACTGTTTTGACTACCATCCATTTTGAGGTGATTTTCTGTGATGCTCCCAGAACTGTCTTCAGGACTCACGGCTGTGATCTTTCATCTTTATCCTCCCATTTTCTGGGCATAGTTGAAATAAATCACACTTTTGTTTTCGTTATCCCAGGTATATTCTTCATCTAAATTTATTGCCAAATCTGAACTGTATACCTTAAAAGGAAATCTATCTCAGAATGTAATATAGTTTCTCCACAATGTTTTTCTAAAAGAACATCATTCCATTAGGTTTTAAGAAGGTAAAATTTGACATGAAAATTATTTTAGGAATTTCCTTCCCCCTTCTATTTAGGAAATGCTATCTAGAATCTTGGATGTAGAAAGGACCAGAGAGCACTGAACTAATTACTGTGATGGTTAGCAGTCATAGCCTGTTTATTTGCTAGACCCAATATAAGCTCATCCAAAATCAAATTACAATAAATGTAAAATCCAGTGTTATGTTGTATAAGGTCAATTAGTACTTTCCATTAATGAGCCCAACTTTCAAGGATGAAGACTATTGAAATTCTAGCTTGAAACCCGGAAAGTATGAGTTTAAGACAAAGTAAAATATTACTTACACTGATTTCGAATAAGCAGATGTGGACAATATTTTGGAAGGTACCTAGGTGATTCATATTTTGTGATGCCTCCTCCCGCCTTTTTTTGGAGGGAGGCAACATAGGTTAGTAAATAAGAGCACAGATTCTGAAGTCAAAATGCTTAGGTTCAAATTTCAGCTCTAGCAGTTGCCAGTCATGTTATCTTGCAATGATTGTACAAAATCTCTAAGCCTCTTTTTGTCTCATTGGATAATAATAGAACTGATAAGACTGGTTGTTGTGAGGATTAAATAATATAATGCATATAAGCAGAGAACTCTGTGACTGTCCAATGTAAGAATTTGAGAAATGGCAGCTATAATTTAGATTTTGCTGAAGATTGGGCGCCTGGGTGGCTCAGATGGTTAAGCGTCTGCCTTCGGCTCAGGTCATGATCTCAGGGTCCTGGGATCGAGTCCCGCATCGGGCTTCCTGCTCCTTGGGAGCCTGCTTCTCCCTCTGCCTCTCTCTCTCTCTGTCTCTCATGAATAAATAAATAAAATCTTAAAAAAAAAAAAATAGATTTTGCTGAAGATTGGACTTTGGTGGGTAATTGTTGACAGGAAACCCATTCTTAACTGGCTTAAGAGAAAAGAGAAGTCTGGAGGGTAATGCTCGCTCCTGGCACAGAAAGTCAATTTTAAAACGATGTCATAAGGACTTGATTTCTCCCCATTTCTTAGTCTAGCCTTTCATATGTTGGCTTCATACATTGGCTTTATTCTTAGGCTTCCTGTGAAAACTTCAGGAAATTCCTGCCTCTCCCTTTGGAATGACCAAATTGTTGCAACTGCTCCTCACATCCACTTATGGTCTATATAAGAAAGAAAAAGCATTTTGTCTGATAGCCCCTTTCAAAATCAGGAGATTCACCTTGATTGGTTCCATTTAGTTTATGTGCCCATCCCATTGCAGTGTGGGGAATATGATGCGCAGATTTGGTTAGGTCTTCTCACATTCATATTGGATGTGTTGGCAATGGGAGTAGAGCTCTACCAGACTCTGGACTAAATGTGAGAAGTGGTGGGCACCAAATGGAAATAGGTAGCTGTTCCTGGAAGAAGGTGGAACAGATAGGGGAACTCAAGGAGCAGCCATAAAGGTGATATCATCTGTGAAAAAGTTTCCTTCCTTCCTTCCTTCCTTCCATCTATCCCTCCCATTCGTCCCTCCCTCCCTTCCTTCCTTCCCTCCCTCCCTCCTTTCTTTCTTTCTTTCTTCTTTCTTTCTTTCTTTCTTTCTTTCTTTCTTTCTTTCTTTCTTTC